>NC_045672.1:33239665-33455058 GCF_003331165.1 Xiphophorus hellerii | reverse complement strand
ACTCTGTGTGTCGGCGCTTCGACGGACGGTTCCTCCAGCCTTGCGAGCTCGCCTCCAGGCCCGGGCATTGGGTGTTTCGGGGCTGCGCGCCCCGCCCTCAGTCCCAGCCCGCGGCCGTCCTGTCGGTAGCGAGACCGAGACGCCCCGTCTTTCCCAGCGGTTCTACACTGTCAGCCCGCTGCGGGCAGGGCAGGGTGGCGCGCGTCCTCCGCTCGGAGCCCAGAGCGCGCCTCCTGACCCCCGAAGCAGCGGTGCCCGCAGAAGGTCATGTGATTTCTCAAACCCTGTCTCTCCGTCGCCCTTATAAGTTCTCGGATGTAGGGCAGCGGCGCGAAGCTGCATTGCTTCGGGCTCTCCCCCGGACGCAGCCCACTGTTTCGCAGTGGCACTGGGGCAACCTGGACGTGCCAGCTCAGCGCCGCCCGCCCTCCCATTCAGGGAAACGAATAGGGGGATCTACCTGGTTGATCCTGCCAGTAGCATATGCTTGTCTCAAAGATTAAGCCATGCAAGTCTAAGTACACATGTGGCTAGTGTCAGCGTAAAGTCCTGACTGAATGAAAATCATTATAACCTATTTACGTCACGTTAACGAAGAACAGCTGAAAAGTTACCGGGTTTATCAACTGCGGTAGCAATTTGGCTCCAACTCCTCCTCTTGTCATTTCTATATTCTTTGCATGTTGAATAAACATTAATGTTGTTTCCACACATCATCTCCAATGTCCGCTGGACTTCGGGTTGCGCCGTGTCAGCTGTTTGGGATTCTCCTCTGTAATTTCCCCTCAGAAAGTGCGGAGGAGAATCCAGCTTTCTGATTGGCTACCTGTCACATTCAACAGGCTTAGATCGGAGCGGCAACAACGATCTACCGTAACACACCACACAATCTTAGAAAGACCAACGTTCTAAGATTGTTGTAAGGGGAAAAATAGGAGCAAAAAATCATGTAGTGTGAACTATTGCATCAGGTAGTCGATGTGCCCATCTTCTCTATTTAAATCTAATTATTACTGAAGGGCAACATAATATACAGATTTCATAATCTGCACTCTTTTGGTTGAATGCAGTATTTATTTCCACTTTGGCTTTATGTTGTTTAGTTTTTTTTTTTCCAAGTGAGTTTTTTGTTAATGGAGACTGAGAATCCATTTTATTTTTGTTTTTGGTTGTTTTGTTTATTTTGTTTATCAGTTCCAGTGTTTAGTGTTCTTTTGAAAATAAAGTGTATCTATCTTTGGCAGGAAATCGCATGCATTATTACGACATTTCCATTAAATCAGTGTAAAAAGATCTTCAAACAATATTATCGTTTATCGCAATAATTTTTGAGACAATTAATCGCTCAGCAAAATTTGCTATCGTGACAGGCCTAGTGCTCCTATAGTTCTGTCCCATCCATTAACATTAAAAGTACCACATGCGGTCTCAGCACTACTATTGCAGACAAATATGACATTCTTATCACCTGCCAGGCATCTCTCATGTATGTCCACTCTCTTATCTCTCCTGATGTAATGATTATTGTTTAAGGTATTTTAGACTGCACCTACCAGCTATCGCAGATGTTCCCACATATGTACATAAACACCTGGTTCAGCTCACCTAAAGCTTGTTTGTAGGATGGGAGAAGGACTTTTTATGAATGTTTACAAATGACTACTAGAAATGGCTTTTTTGAGGTTTTCTTTGTGTTTTTAGACAGTTTCCCAACTTATCTCAGAAACAATCAAGTATACGAACAGTCAAAGATCCTGAGACTGACAAAGAATACTCTGATGAGGATTCTCCTGACCTGTATCCAGATCCTAACCTTTGGACTGAGTACCTTTCCTGAGTGTAAGCATATTTGTGCTCCTACAAAATGAACTCCCGGCTGGAAATCGTTTGAAGTGGCTGTTTTGGAGGGATATGAGAATTGGAACAAATATATGATAAACAGGGGGGAAATGTTAGGTAAATTGTAGTTATTATTATCAAATATTTGTTGTTTCATGTGCCTTTATAATGTTCTTGTCTTATATGCCTTTATTTGTTTCATCTTAGCATAAAGAATGTTTCTGTGTTGTAGAATTACTTTGATTCCTTTCTCAGAAGGCCTCTGAGGAAGAGCAGAGAAACTGTTTTCAACAGGTTATCGCTCAGCAGAAACCTCTGCATCCTTGACCTGTTAGATATAAAACTGTCGCTGTGAAGACGTACAACTTGCTCTGTGTTATCCTGTGTCTGGAACAGAATAATCTAGTGTGTAGATACCATGTGTTTTGTTAGTGACTAGCATTTGCGTTGCAATCATGTGACTGAAGTGTTTTCCCCGCCCCTTTGAGACGCTCTCTGTAACAGGGATCCTAACAGCAATAAAAAGGGAGAACGGACACATATGTTTTCAGAACGGAAGAGATGTGTGACTGAAAACATCTCTGGCTGTTCTCCTCGCGAGTACAAAAGAATCTAACTCTCTTGTCTTTCTTGTGTTTGTTTAATCTGTCTCAATAGGTGTTTAAACCTGACAAATTGATTACTGTGTTGCTAACTCAGGGAGCTCAGAGTACCATTACTGGCAAACACTCAGGCGCTGAAGTACTGGCAGTCTGCTCCTCTTAAGCTCCAGGATGATTGGGTGATGAGTCACAGGTGCGACTGTGACGCCCCTCCAGGTGTGGAGCCTCTAACACCATCTGGTGGATGATGGTGGAAACAGGCAAACAGAAAAAACCCCACAAAGAAAAACCAAAAAACCCAGTTCCCAACACAATTATTTTTTCAATACCTGTGATTTTTAATAAAAAAGAAATATAATTTCATTAAAATCTGCATCTAAGAGATTTTTACAATTCCACAAGTTTATTTAAGAGCAAGGAGATGTGTTTGCATTACTTCTGTATGAGATCTAAATTTGTACACATGATGCAGATGGTTCCTCTGCTCTGCTTTCACGTTTTTGTTGTTTTGTTCATCAATCGGTGCAGGGCAGCTGGGAAAGGTGATGAAGAAAAAAGTTTTCCAGAAGAGCGCAGCTCTGTAGCTCCAAATAATTCATGTCAGTCTGGTGACATAAAAGCTGCAAAAAATATAAGAAGAAAAAATGAATTAATCAGTTCAATGAAATGAAGAACTTTTCAAATGCAAGTGAAACTCAAAGTGCTGCAGAAGCAAATCCAACAAATAAAACAGAACTAAAATAAAGTTAAACTCAGTCAGATGGCATAGAAAGTGGACAAACAGTGCGATTAATCTGCAAATAAAACTAAATACATTTGAAGAACAAAACATGGGTTTTCAAAACAAGATCACTAGTCAGCCAGAAACCTAGTTGGAAATATTTTGACTGCCAGGATGTCACCTGTGGCTCATGCTATGTGTCACCCAGTGCTAGTCATCTGATATTGTCTAGGCATTTTTTCATCATATTTATTAGAATGATTTTAAAGCATTAGCATTTCACTTATTTATGACTGTTTCCATCCATCAACTAGGCTCTGGTGGGAGGGGCCGTACACGGCCTTGTGGAAGAGCGAGCGCCGGCATCGCTACATATTAGTGTATTAAAAATACTCTGTATTCCTTCACCTGCAAGGTAAGAATTGGTTATTCTCTTACCACTGAGCTTCTGCAACTCTGGACTAGGAAACGAGCCAATAAGTTGGATGTTCACATGTTCTGAAAGTTGAATGGAAATGGGTCCAGTGCCTGCTCAGACTGCAACAATAATCACCAATAACTGGAACCGCAAGCAGAGCTGTGCTTATGGTTACAGTTACATTTCATTTCAATTACACATGCAGAAGGTTTTGATGTCTTGAAGTTTCTTAAGAGTGCAGACTCCACTCCAGGAAGCTGTAGACATGGATGGTTAGCTGCTGTCATACCATAAATAAATTGCAACAAATTGTTTCAGGTATTCTTTGACCTTTTGGTCCACCTGTGTATTTCAACTTCAAGTTTCTCTGCAAGGGTTTTTCTACCGAAGAGGTTCCACTTCTAAACAGGTTCTGGGATTTTCACTTCCAGAGAGCCCAATCAGAGTCAACTCTTTAGAAAAGTCTCATTGATTTGCTGGATCCTCCTCCAGATTTTCCTGCCTCTGAATACACAGAAACAATTTATTCAATTTAGCACAGCAACTGAAAGGCCTGGTGTCTTCAGTCAGAGGCTTCTTCAAATCCGCTGGAATACGACCTTGACAGGAGATTCTTACTGTCCACAGCCATCAGCATCTACAACAACTCATAAAATATGGGTAATATGGGTTACATAAATATTTAATCTACCTTTGGGATTCATAATGTATTGTTAAATTGAAATGAATCTGGTTTTCAGATGTCTGGATGGGCCACTTTCAAACTGTCAAAATAATTAGAGCAGCATAAAACGTTAAGAAAATCTAACCCATATTTTGGTGAGAAATGTGCAAATTAAGTCCAGAAACTATCTTTATCACCTTTAATAGGCCACATATGTGATAAAAGTAATCTACTTTTATCACGTTAAAGTGGAGCTGATTTCAGCTCCACTTTAATCCCTGTTGCAAGATCAGGTTGTGATCAGGGAAGCATTTGGTTTTTAATTAAACATTTAAGGATGTTGAAAGTGATTTGAATATTGAGTAAAGTGACTAAAAATGCTGCATCCTAAACTCTTGTCTCAGGACAGAGACGGGGAAAAAAAGCTCGTAAGTGTGACAAGAGTTCAGATGAGCGTGATGACGTGGCAGACAGGAGGTGACGTCGCTACGCTCCGTCAGCTTGTGTTGATGTTTTGGAGAACGGGAAGAGGGAGACGCTTTTTGTTTTTGTTCAAATCAAACCGTCGAAAAGGAGCCGAGGGGCCGCTTCTTTCTTCACCTCCGGCTCGTTGAAGGGTCTTAGTTTGGTGGTAGGAGCCTAACGGCCGGTCCGGACGGTGACCCGACCGACACTTTAGATCCAGAACAACGGAGCTGTCTCCATCTCTAACCGACTCCCTTCTCCCCTTACACCGACTCCACCATGACGATCCTCCCGAAAAAGAAGCCCAGCTCCGCGGTCGGAGTTTCGGACCACACCGATGACAACGACCGTCGGAGCGGGTCTGACTCTCATCAACACACTCACCCTCACACCGGGAGGACCGGAGCCAGGCCGAGGGCTTCACCACCTCCATGGTCCTACCAGAGCGCCCCACCTTCAACCAGAGAAGACAGGCGGAACATCGAGGCCAGCTCCCGGCCTCAGCAGGCCTCCCCGCCGCCGGTAGGCTCCGTGTCCCCGGTGGGTCCAGGGGACGGACGGGACAGCAGCGGAGGGATGGTTACTAGCTCTCGG
Source organism: Xiphophorus hellerii (assembly GCF_003331165.1). NCBI lineage: Eukaryota > Metazoa > Chordata > Actinopteri > Cyprinodontiformes > Poeciliidae > Xiphophorus > Xiphophorus hellerii. The sequence goes on along the minus strand of NC_045672.1, from coordinate 33,449,755 downwards.
GGGGAGCTGGTGGTGTCTTCCGGTGTGGTCGGATGCGGCGGAGCGATAGGAGGCTGTTGCTCCGGGCCCGGCCTGAGCAAGAGGCGGCGGCAGGCAGGAACCTGCTCCGGGGGGGTGGTAGCTGCTCTGGCCGGTGGAGGCCAGCCGGGAGTGACCGGACCGGGAGGAGTGGGCTCCAGCCAGGACACTGAAGAAGGAGCCGGGAACAACAGCGAGGATGAGTACGAGAACGCGGCCCGACTGCAGTCCGTGGACCCGGCCACCGTGGAGCAGGTAGTGAGCTAACGATGCTAATAGCAGGCTAATGTGGCTTTACGGGAGACTTCTGGAGCTTTTATGGGGTTAAAATTCTGTCTACACGGTGAGATTTATAAAGTAGAGGTCCCTGTCAGAGCTGGAGAAATGGCCCGATGTATTTAAATGAATGAATTGTTCTAATTGAACTATTTTTCCTGGATATCCAACTATAGAGGCACTAAATGATGTAATTATGTACACTATTCAGGTCAAAGTTTAGCCTGCTATCCCAAAGTTTCAGGTTGCTATAGTAACGGCATTGATGTTGCAGGTAACTTATAAGTTTATAGTCAGAAGTGGTTCTGGTCTCACAGTCAAAATATAATGATCCAAATTGAGGTGATCAGATTTCCAACAGTAAATCTGGGGACATTTCTCACTCGGTGATAAAGAAGATGTAAATTTATCAAAATAAAATGAAGAAACTGGGACAGTTACAGTTTACATATTTATTGATATTTAAACATTAAAAACAAAGTATAAAAGCAGGAATATGTCTCTCCACACTGTTGTTTCCTAATTGTAATTATAATAATATTACTACTAATAATAATAATAATAATAAAAGTAATAGCCACAATAGGGAACTGAAAATTTGGAAATTTTGGGGGTAATGGACGTGTAAACACTTTGCAAGTGAGCATGCATGCATACACATGAATAACATAATTAGTATTTCTCTGTTAATGAACAGAAAGCCCACAATAGTAACTGAAGTAACTTGAAAATGACAAAAGTAGTAAAAAATTGTTTACTGACAAACTAATGAAAGTCAGACACTGCTTTGAAATTGCTGTTCAATTAAAATGATGGCAGCTAAAACTTATTAGCATTTTTGTGTCTGGCCATAGAGCTGATGTACATTTTGTCTCATCTCTCCCAGAACCTTTGTGGTAAATTCCAACCTCACTTTTATATGATTTGCTTTCCTCCTTGGTCTCACATGAAGTCCACCTTGACCTGGGAGTTCAACTTTACTTCCTGTGGAGGTTGTTCTGGACTCTTTGGTAACCATTCATATGATAATTCTCATTAATTTTCTTCCTGCAGCCACAGCCAGGGAGATCAGCTCCAGTTCTGTGGACCTTAAGTTTCAGAATAATCTGTACAAATGTAGTCATCCTGGTCTGTTATTTTCTTATTATGTTGAACCTCAATTCAAAAAAATGTCTGATTTTTATTGGTCAATTTTCAGTAAATTTTCATTTATTACTTTTGTCAGTTTCAAGTTGTTTCAGTGACCACTGTGGGTTTTTCAGTCATTAACAGAAGGTACCAACAATTTTGTCTGCATGTGAATGTTGCGCATGAATGGACACATAACTGTCCATAAATACATGAGGTCTGTGTGTGTAAAGTTATGTAGCTGATATGTAAGGACATTGTGTGTGTTTGAGATGAGTGAACTCTGGTCAGGAAGTCCCCTAATGTGAGCTCATCTTTGAATCTGCAAACCCTCCTGGGTCTGAAGAGCCATCAGCCACATGATCAGGCAGAGAGGTCTGGATAGAACAAGAGGAGAAAAGATTATGTGAAAAACATGAGAAACAACACAACTAACAGTAAAGAAAAAGACTTAAAATACAAGAGACAATTAAATGTTAAAATTTCATCTTTCTCTTCAGCTGTCAGTTTTCCCATTTCCCTCTGGTCTCGTTCATTCAGTTTATCAGAATATTTTCCTCCTGTCTCATCTTTTATCAGTCTGCCACTCTTCTAAAACAGAGACATATCACAATCTCCTCCAAAAACATCAGAATGTACTGGAAATGTAAAATTTAATGAATAAAATCAGATTTGTTTTATTTTAGAATGTAGTTATTCTAAAATGAGAAACTGGATGTTTGTAGCTAAACAAACAGAAGAGATTATCTCTCCATCCTCATTAGTTTCAGTTCATGCTCTTTTTCATTCAGTTTTCCTGTTACTGAGTGAGAACATTTTCATGTGTATTAAGTCACATCTAGCTTTAAAAATACAACCCACTGATCACCAGTTAATTCCAAAACATTTTCTTTACAATGAGTTTATTTTAACCAACCTCTTGCTATTTCTCTCACTCTGGCTAATCCTACAGCCGCTCTTTGTGCTCTCGTCTTGTGTTTGTTAATAAAAGCTTGGTTTTATTTTATCGTGAACTAAAGCTTCATGATGGTGAAGATTAGCCCAGTCCAAACAAAACATGTTGATTCACACATACTGTATTACAGGTCAGCTCCCCTTCGAAGTTGGTCAAAACTCAAACTCTCCTCTTCCAGCTTCTTATCTTTTCGCTCTTCCTGATTTTTATTGGCGGTTGGCTCTGCTGCTCTTCTTTGTCTGTAACGTTAACACCAGAGCAAGCAGCTACTGTAACGGCTGATGTTGTGCCCAACCCGCTCACTCATGCTTTCTACTCCTTGCCACATGGAGTCTCCGGCTACCATAATAATGATCTATAGGAAACTTCTCATTCATAAAATGCTAAAATTGGGGACTTTTCCGGAGACAGCTTTAGCCAGGTACAGGTCACCTAAGACAGTGACTGTCCCAGGAAATCGGAGACGTCTGGTAACCCTAATCCAACTCCGGAATACTTGCTGTTTACATGCTGTGACCCTGAAGTGGTCCAGATGAACACTTGTCCAGCTGCTTCTCACTCAGGTTCAGGTCTATGGGACCATAAAACATTAGGGCTAGTTTTATGTTGAGATTATCTTTTTAAATCAAACACTCCTTTGACTGGTTCAAGTGTCTGGGTAGGGTAAGGGTTAAGGATCCTTCAAAGATTTATACACCTCCACAGCAAAACCTACTCATGGCAAGTCCAGTCACAGTTTTGTGTTTTTCTGCTCGGTGTTTAAACCTTTTGTTCAGGGGAAACATGAGAGACGATGGCTACAGGAAACAACAGAAAACCTTGGGTTGTTTTGAGGGTATGGACTGGGATGCTCTGTGCCAGCCACATTCGCTTCAATTCAGTTTATTTATATAGCACCATTTTACAACAACATTATTTCTATTCAACCACACATATGTTCCCATTGATTCTAGTTACGAAACAGTACAGTATGCTAAAATAATTATTCAAAATAGTTTAAAAAGTTTATAGGAAGCCCAGCAGATTGCATGGAAAAGACATCTATGCCACGCCTGACTATATAAACGTCTGTGTGAACAACACCATCCCGACCAAAAAACTCTGAGATTTTTCCCTAATAGCAAACCTTCCTATTAGCTGATGAAACTGCTATAAAACAATGAAAAAACTTTAATTTAGGGAGTCAGAGAACTATGGAGAAGTATACCAAAGCAGCTTACAGTTAAGATTAGAGACAATAAGGAGACGCACAGGAAGAAGCTGAAGAAAAGGCTCCTACAGAACAGTATCAGATCAGAGAGTACTCAGTCCAGAGAGCTGGTGGAGCTCTTAGTGGCATGCTGTGGGAACAATCACCTCATCTTGAATGTGAACAAAACAAAGGAGATGATTGTAGATTGCTGCACCAAGAATTATTGAAGGAATCAACACAAAACCTCTAAAGAAGACCAGTGCAACTTCCTTCTTCACAAAATGTAAACAAAACTGGAGTAGCGTCACATTTTGAAGGATTTCTCCAGTGATATAAATGACTTAAACATTGCCCATCAACTGCTGCAGCTAGCGATGCTCCTGCAGGCGCCTTTACTACGCAGTGAGTCTGTCCGCAAAACCAGACGGTTCCAATGCGGAATGAGCAGGAATCTGTCACAAAAATGATCATAGGGCCTTATTTAATACCCAATTTCTATAAAACAGTTTAAATTCAAGCTGAGGAAATTGCTGATGTTTTGATATGTAAAATATGTTTTCTCCCAAGATATAAATCTGTACACAGGTTGGTTTCTGTCAAGATGCAAAGGAGGACTAAGCACATTTTTCTTTTGCATTGGTTAGTAATTTAATATTACAAGCTGTCAAAATTAATTTGTTAAAACTTAGCAAAGTATGGTTCCCATACTTTATAAAAATGTTTCATCCTACTTGACTATAGTTATGAATATTGCAACATTTTACAAACAAATGAGGGAATTAGTCCAGATCTTATTGTTTATTGAAGGTTTAAAAATTACAGTGGCTGCAGATCACCACGACAACAGGAAAAGAAACTAATAAAGAAAAGCAATTTTAAACCATTTATATTCTGTTTTCCCTCGTTTTCTGTCGGCTTTACTCTACACACAGACCCGTTGCCATAGCAACCTATGCAACACCTGCGCTAACCCACAGATTAGATAGTAACATATTTACCCAGAATGCCCTGCTCTGTAGGTAGTTTCCTGCTCTTGGAGCGGTCTCCAGTCCGCTTGCATTCAAACCTCGTCAGCGTTCTAAACCGCACCAAAGCGAGTTTTGTAGACGGGTCAGGATTCGCTTCTTTAGTCACACCTCCTCAAATGAGCCGGACCTCATAGGCAAACAAACTAGAGTTTGATTAAAGTGGATTGCACAGGGCTGGTGTGAACGCATCCTAATAAAGTGTTAGTGTTCGGTCCTGGTCCTACCTGACGGGACGCTCCCTGATCAGCGCTCTGCTCTCCAGCAGGAACACTGGTTCGAGAAAGCTTTGAGGGAGAAGAAAGGATTTGTCATCAAGAAGATGAAGGAGGACGGGGCGTGCCTCTTCAGAGCTGTGGGTGAGTCCATTCCTCCACAGGTGTGTTCCTGCACTTCCACCGATCGCCACCAGATGTCAGTGTTTGGTGGAATCTGAACTGTTCTTGGTTCAGACATTTTATTTCTCCTCTTATTTAACATGACATGAACATAAAACAATATTTTCAGTTCTGTTCACAAGCTACAATAACTTAGTTCAGGTAAATCTTAACGTTTGTTTCCTCACATTTTTATTGTGTTCAAACTTCTGGAACTGTGACCCAAGAACATTAAAAGTACTCACCAGCTAGGGGGTATTTACTACCTCCAGCTGCGGCCAGACCCGTATTTACTACAGACGGTTCTGGAACAAGACCAGGTTGGTTTGATACTTCAGTTGACAGTTCTATTCGTTAAGCAGCACAAACTCTGCAACATTCCTTCATGTTTCATCTTTATATTTTAGTTCATTCCTGTCTTGACACGTTCCTACCTGCAGGGGGCGTTGTGCAGCTGTTGGACTCTTTTGGTGTGTATGTGTGTGTGAGGTGGGAAGCAGAAATGTGGGTCACAGTGAAAGATTAGTGTGTTTTGTTCCTTTAAGAGCACAAAGGTTCTTTCAATTGAGTGCAGGTTGTGTCTCAGATAATAGCCATTGCATTGGTGCAGTGATGTCATCACAACTGTGTGTGCGCGCGTTTGTTTCTAATACCTTGTGGGGACCATTTTCCTGACACATGCTACGTTGTGGGGACTGAAGCCTGGTCCCCACAAGGGGAAACGCTGTTGTTGGGTCATGGGTCAGATTTAGGAGTAAGGTGTGAATTGAGTTTTGGATAGGGTTAGGGTTAGAGTTAGGCTGTAGAAATGAATGGAAGTCTTTGGAAAGTCCCCACAAAGATAGCCACGCAAATGTGTGTGTGTGTGTTTCCTTAATATAGTTGGTTTCTTCCTAGTTTCAGCCCCAACCTGCAGCGAAGCTTCAAGTTACAGAAATCAGTTTCATTCAGGTTCATTTCCATGTTTGCAGGAAGTGACGCTTTCAGTCTCAGATCTGTTTAATCCTGGAGCCTCCAGCAGATTTTCCATGGTGCCTTTTTAAAGTCTTTAAAAGTCTTTAAAAGTCCTAAAAATGGGGACAGTGGTGTCCTTCAGTTCGAATCAAGTAAAACTCAACAGTTTGTTTCCTCTCAGTTTCTTTTTCAGTCTCGGATCATTTTCTGCTTTTACATTAAATGTGCCTGATTCTTTGAAGCTGTTGGAGACTTTAACCGCCTGATTCACTCTGAACTTCCTGTGTTTTAGCTCTTTATGTTTCTGTCTGATCTTCGTCTAACCAATATGTTGTTCCTTCAATCATAGGTTCTCTGAAAATGTAACTTTTTTTCCCCTGCCCTCTAGCCCAACCCTAGCCTAACCTAAGCCATGCTTGGCATTTGCATCCAGTCTGTAAGATCAGACCAGATGTAATATTGATCAGCAGTTTGATTGGGATTCAGTGCAACAGCAGAGAGACGCAGAACGCTGAGTTTGTTTTGAAGGGCTGATTGATCCAGCCTGAGGCGATTTCTGGCTCCTGAAGGATGTATCTGAGGCTCAGTTACATGTTTAACCCGTTTTAGTTCATGAAAATGTCTTTGTCTGAGGAAACATTCCTGCTCTTTATTCAGGTCTGTTTTTCAGTGAAAAAGGACAAAAATGAGCAACAATGTTCTTTGAGATTCTTGGAGCTCAAACATCGAAACTCCAGTGAGCTGGTCCAATATCATTTATCCCACTTTGGGAAAAATAAATCCGCAACGAACCCGTTGCTATGAGACTGATGTTAAGATACAGAGTTTACCCCTGATCCCTGACCTTAACGCCATGAATCCCTTCCACAGGACTGGTTTTCAGCCTTCGTTTCTGAGTGAGACTTCCATGTGTCTGAGCAGCCAGTAGGTGGCGCTGTGAGGACAGTGGAATACAGCTGATCAACACGCCTGGCTCATCCCAGTTTAACAGACTGGTCCCAGACTGGGTTGGTTTGGTTTGATGCGGTTGAGGGGAAGGGGCGGAGGTTCACAGCTGGTCGGCTCTGATTGGTGGAAACCCCCCGAAGTGGTGCTGCTCTGATCTCTGCTGGACTGCAGTACCCAGCATGCTTTGCTGTTCACGGTGGAGTCAGATAAAACTTTATTGACACATAGGATGGACGCACTGAGGCCCTGCCTCCTCTGAGAAACAGCTGGCCAATCAGAGGGCTGGCTGTGGTTTCCTGTGTGGGTTGATTATTCATTCTGCAGAAGCCTATCTGGTTTCCATGGTAACCGCCTCAGCTGCTGACATGGAGCTCATGTTGATTTATTTGGGTTAGTTTTTCAGTAACTGACATCATTCACACGTCCGGCTGGCGGTTCAGATTAACGTGTGAGGTTTTATTTCCTCTCTGCTTCCTGAACCGATTCTGGTTCTGAGCCACATTTGGACCTTGAAACTCATTCCTTTTCATTCAGCAGCATCAGAACCGGCTGAACTCTCAGGGCCAAAATAAATGCCATAAAGAATCTTGATAATATATGACAAATATAAACAAAGTCTCTGTGGTCTCAAGTTCTGTTGGACTCAAGGTTCTGGACTACAGGTGCACCAATTTATCGGCGCCGATGTCCTGAAATTTGGGAAATCGGTGATCGGCTGATACCTAAACATGAAGCCTATCTGATCCGGTGATCTCATCTTAAACAGCAAAGGTCTAAAAATCTGTTGCTCTGCAGTGAAAAGTTTGACTGGGTTAGCCCCGCCCATTCTGTTAGCCCCGCCCGTTGGGTTAGGGTCACGGTCCGAAGTGGCAAAATTTTCCCATAGGCTTTGACACCGCCGTGTTCTGCCACTATGCCTAAGTGGCTGCAAGAGCTTATTTGTCACCTCGGTATTCCTTTGAATGGGCCATTTGGGCACTTTTGGTGCCATATCGGTGCAGATGCAGTTCATGCAAAATCCCCTGGATGGAGCTCTTGTATTAGGAATGAAATCAAGTCAGATTTTCAGTTTCAGCTCAGAGGGCCTGCCACCTGGGTGTTCCGACCGGTGATCCTCGGTGGCAAAGCGGGTTAGCTGGGTCTGCTAAGTGTCTGAGTGCTGGTGGTTCATGGGTAGTGTGGTCCACGGGCATTGTGGGGGATTGGGAGGCCTGCCACTTGGGTATTCTGACCGGTGTTCCTTCGTGGCAAAGTGGCTTAGCTGGGTGTGCTAAGTGTCTGAGTGCTGGTGGTTCATAGGTACTACTCTGGAGGTTCATGGGGGTGGTTCATCTGTCCTCCATGCGGGGTTATGGTGCTCCATTCCTGGGTACTTGTGCTCCATAAGTCCCCCTGGTTCTCTGGAGGTCCAGGGGCTGTTTCATCCAGCCTCCTTGCGGGGTTATGGTGCTCCATTCCTGGGTACTTGAGCTCCATGATGTGCCCTGGTTCTCTGGAGGTCCAAGTACTTAAGCTCCATGAGTCCCCCTGGTTCTCTGGAGGTCCAGGGGCTGTTTCATCCAGCCTCCATGCGGGGTTATGGTGCTCCATTCCTGGGTACTTGAGCTCCATGATGTGCCCTGGTTCTCTGGAGGTCCAAGTACTTAAGCTCCATGAGGTGTCCTGGTTCTCTGGAGGTCCAAGGGGTCTGTCTCCCAACCTCCATGCGGGGTTATGGTGCTTCATTCCTGGGTACTTGAGCTCCATGAGTCCCCCTGGTTGTCTGGAGGTCCAAGGGGGTGGTTCATCCTACCTCCATGCGGGGTTATGGTGCTTCATTCCTGGGTACTTGAGCTCCATGAGTCCCCCTGGTTGTCTGGAGGTCCAAGGGGGTGGTTCATCCTACCTCCATGCGGGGTTATGGTGCTTCATTCCTGGGTAAATGAGCTCCATGAGTCCCCCTGGTTGTCTGGAGGTCCAGGTACTTAAGCTCCATGAGGTGTCCTGGTTCTCTGGAGGTCCAAGGGGTCTGTCTCTCAACCTCCATGCGGGGTTATGGTGCTTCATTCCTGGGTACCTGAGCTCCATGAGTCCCCCTGGTTGTCTGGAGGTCCAAGGGGCTGTTTCATCCAGCCTCCATGCGGGGTTTGGGTGCTCCATTCCTGGGTACTTGTGCTCCATGAGTCCCCCTGGTTCTCTGGAGGTCCAGGGGCTGTTTCATCCAGCCTCCATGCGGGGTTATGGTGCTCCATTCCTGGGTACTTGAGCTCCATGAGTCCCCCTGGTTGTCTGGAGGTCCAGGTACTTAAGCTCCATGAGGTGTCCTGGTTCTCTGGAGGTCCAAGGGGTCTGTCTCTCAACCTCCATGCGGGGTTATGGTGCTTCATTCCTGGGTACCTGAGCTCCATGAGTCCCCCTGGTTGTCTGGAGGTCCAAGGGGCTGTTTCATCCAGCCTCCATGCGGGGTTTGGGTGCTCCATTCCTGGGTACTTGTGCTCCATGAGTCCCCCTGGTTCTCTGGAGGTCCAGGGGCTGTTTCATCCAGCCTCCATGCGGGGTTATGGTGCTCCATTCCTGGGTACTTGAGCTCCATGAGTCCCCCCTGGTTGTCTGGAGGTCCAAGGGGTCTGTCTCCTAACCTCCATGCGGGGTTATGGTGCTCCATTCCTGGGTACAGAAGCTCCATGAGTCCCCCCTGGTTGTCTGGAGGTCCAAGGGGTCTGTCTCCCAACCTCCATGCGGGGTTATGGTGCTCCATTCCTTGGCAAAGCCCCCCCAGAGCAGGGGGTCATCAGAGGAGGTTGTGCCTGGTTTCGTTTATTCTTCCAAGTGTGTGTGATGACCCGAGCCCACCTTTGGCCCAATAAATGCGCGGGACCCCCCCTTAAAGCCCCCGTGAATGTTGGTTCCCATTTGGCATCAATGCATTTGAAAGTGATACCCGGATGGCAAGTCCTGCAGCTCTGCGTCCCAAGCTGGTATCGAACCAGGCTCTGCCGGGTGGGAGGCACCAGCCTTAACCATTGTGCCACGGGGGAAGCCAGGGTCAGTGTGCCCAGATGGCAGAGCATTTATAGTGCCGAAAACCCAAGTGGCAAGCCATGTCCACAAAGGGACCCTTACCAGGGGCACGAGACTCTGGGCCGTGCGGGCTGGTGGGTGTAGTCCGCGTAGGGGTGCTTAAGTGTGGGGTACCCAGGTTCGGAGGGTCCTTAAGTCTTGGTCCCCCAAGTGGCAAGCCCCCATGGACATAAACACCCAGGTGGCAAGCCCCATGTACTCGAATACCCAGGTGGCAACCCTCCCATAGGCATAAACACCCAGGTGGCAAGCCCCCATGGACATAAACACCCAGGTGGCAAGCCCCATGTACTCGAATACCCAGGTGGCAACCCTCCCATAGGCATAAACACCCAGGTGGCAAGCCCCCATGGACATAAACACCCAGGTGGCAAGCCCCATGTACTCGAATACCCAGGTGGCAACCCTCCCATAGGCATAAACACCCAGGTGGCAAGCCCCCATGGACATAAACACCCAGGTGGCAAGCCCCATGTACTCGAATACCCAGGTGGCAACCCTCCCATAGGCATAAACACCCAGGTGGCAAGCCCCCATGGACATAAACACCCAGGTGGCAAGCCCCATGTACTCGAATACCCAGGTGGCAACCCTCCCATAGGCATAAACACCCAGGTGGCAAGCCCCCATGGACATAAACACCCAGGTGGCAAGCCCCATGTACTCGAATACCCAGGTGGCAACCCTCCCATAGGCATAAACACCCAGCTGGCAAGCCCCCATGGACATAAACACCCAGGTGGCAAGCCCCATGTACTCGAATACCCAGGTGGCAACCCTCCCATAGGCATAAACACCCAGGTGGCAAGCCATGTCCACAAAGGGAGCCTTACCAGGGGCACGAGACTCTGGGCCGTGCGGGCTGGTGGGTGTAGTCCGCGTAGGGGTGCTTAAGTGTGGGGTACCCAGGTTCGAAGGGTGCTTAAGTGTGGGTCCGTCCCCCAAGTGGCAAGACCCCCATAGTCCTAAACACCCATTTGGCTTAAGTCTGGGTCCCCAGGTTCGAATGGTGCTTAAGTGTTGGTCCCCCAAGTGGCAATAAACACCCAGGTGGCAAGCCCCATGGTGCCCTGTCCCTGGGTAAAGGAGCTCCATGAGTCCCCCCCCTGGTTCTCTGGAGGTCCAAGGGGTCTGTCACCCAACCTCCATGCGGGCTTTGGGTGCCCTATCCCTGGGTAAGTGAGCTCCATGATCTGCCCTGGTCCCCAAGTGGCAAGCCCCATGTTCACGAATACCCAGGTGGCAACCCCCATGTTCTCGAATACCCAGGTGGCAACACCCCCATAGGCATAAACACCCATTTGGCAAGCCCCATGGAGTGAAAATGTGACAAAGTGTCAGTTGTATGGATAAGAATACCCAGTTGGCAAGCCCCCATTGACGGACTACCCAAGTGGCAAGTTCGGGTCCGGTACCCAAGTGGCAGTTTTCCCCATTGAGAGAAACACCGAGATGGCAACGATGCCCTCTGGTGGCAGAAACACGTTACTACAGCGAATCTTGCCACGAGGGAGCAAAATCCATGATTTTTGTGAAAAGTTTGTCCTGTTTGGGGGTCTCTCACGGGGAGACCGGGGGTCTTAAAAATCGGTAGGGTGGGTCACGGGGGTAACGAGGGATAACCGGATTTTTAGAGATTGACCCCGTAACCCTACGACCCAGGGTTAGACCTCCAGAATTTTTAGAAAAAGGCCCTTTTTTCCCCCCAAATGTACACTTTTTCGGCCCTCGCCCTAAATAGGGTTATGTCTGCTCGTTTGCAATAACAATAGTCGCCCCACTGTTGCCAACTAAGTGACTTTCTTGTCATTTTTAATAACATTTCAGATAAAAAAAAATGGTATGGGCCAAAATTCGAATTAGCAGGTCGGGCTTTTTAAAGATCGTAATCAGTGACGGCCTGGAAATCTACAACCGGTACTTTTATTTTATTTCTAAGTTGCTTTCAGGGCACATAAGGTCACCTCACAAAAATCAAACTAATACATTTTAAAGAAACAAACTCCAAATGAATCCTAAAGATCTCAGAGCAGACGCTGTTGGAGCAGCAGAGCGATCAGCCGGGATTTAAACGTTTCTTCTGAATCCAGGAATCATGAGCAGAAGTTACATTTACAGGGTCCAGATGATTTCTGTCCATAAGGCGCATTCACAAAGCGGGCGGCTCCACTGGAGGACGGCTGCAGCTGGACCGGTACCGGTACCTGCTTTAAGTTCTGCTCAGAGCTCCAGGATGATCAGTCTGGATGAATCTAAACGCTCAGAAACCAGCAGATCAATCTGATCTCTGATCAATGGCTCCATGTTCTCCATCAGAGCCAAAGCTCCTCAGGTAGCGGCTCACCTTGATGCAGCTACTGATATACCTGGGATTGTCTCCACACCTGATCACCTTCAATAATCAAACTGTTTGATCAGCCCTGGTTTCTCTCTAGTGAGAATAAATAGATGCATTCAGACGATGAGTTTCATCTTTATGAGACACAAACTGAGCAACATGATTATTTACATTGAGGTTTTCACATCCTTTATTTCTATTTTCTTTATTTTGTGTGTGTGTGTGTGTGTGTGTGTGTGTGTGTGTGTGTGTGTTAGGTTGTCTGAGGATAAATGTGGTTCAGTTTCATCATTTAAACACTAAAATATTAAAATCATGAAACCCATCTGGTTTGATGCTTCCTGGTCTAAATAACTGAATGCCGTCAGATTTCAGTGGATTTAGGTGAGTTCTGGGCAGGTAAAAAATTTGCGTTTATTTACTTAAACTTTCACACCACGTTAGATAAGATAAGATAAGATAAATCTTTATTGTCATTGTCACAAGGACAACGAAATTCAATGGGTGCCATCAGTCAGTGCACATGCCCAAAAACAAAAAATAACTGTCTCACAATTCATACACAACGCAAGAATCAACAAACAACTGGCAAAAAAAAAAGGTAAGTAAGAACAGCCACATTCTCACATACATCATTTATGATGATTAATGGTTGTTTTTGATTGCATTTAGTTTTGTTATTGCTGTCGGGTAGAAACTGTCTCTGAGACGGTTGGTTCTGGTTCTGGTTGCTCTGTATCTTCTGCCTGAAGGCAGCAGTGTGAACAGAGAAGGTCCGGGGTGAGAAGTGTCCTTTGTGATGTGTTGTGCTTTTCTTAGACAGCGGTCGCTGTGCAGGTCCTCCAGTGAGGGGAGAGGGCAGCCAATGATTTTTTGGGCTGTATTCACAACCCTTTGGAGAGCTTTCCTTTGAGCCGTAGTGCTGCTGTTATACCAGACGCAGATACAGTCTGCGTCTGGTAGACGCAGATACAGTCCAGAAGCACTTCTTCTACAAGAGAAGAAGTGCTCTCTTCTCTTGTAGAAGAGAGCACTTCTACAAGTGCTCTCTATGGAGCACTTGTAGAAGGACACCAGCAGCTTCTCCGTTCATTTTATACATGCTGACTTGTGCGTAAAATATGGCGTCGCACATTTTTTGTGCGTACGTCGCTTTAGACATGAGAGCCCAGAACCTGCTGATGTTTGCATGTTCTGGTTCTACCCGATCCAAATCTAGTTGCTGTTATTTGTCTTAGTCCTGATAGGTCCTGATTTTCCTCTCCCGCTCCTTACATCCCTGAATCGGACCGTTTGTTTTGAATACAGCCGATGTAAGAACAGAACCTCATGGTGAAGCCAAGCCAACTTTGTAATGAAAGGCCACAGAACCGGGTCCAGAACCTGGTTCTGTTTGGTTCACAGCTTCACACTTGTGGCGATACTTGGCCACGATTTGACGTCTTGCCAGTGGCATGTGTGTATCGGATCTTTCTTGATACACCGCCCGGTCCATCTCAGAACCACTTGGTCCGTCAGAACCGCTCAGTGAGTCAGAACTTCTGAGGAGCGTACCCTCAGAAGTTCTGACTCACTGCTTCTCAGGTGGAGACGCTGCAGCCAGGAAACGGGTCTGAGCAGAACCGGGTCAGGTCGTTGGGTTTCAGGGAGAGCCCCTGCTGCTCCAGGAGCTGGTTTAGTTTTCAGTCTGATTCTCAGTTTGTTTACGCTTCGCAGTCCACCACACACAATCACACACACACACGCATTCACAAACGCGCACACACACACTCACTCGATAACCACAAGTGAGAAAGGGAAGCTGTTGGGGGTTCTGAGAATCACCGTGGTAACAGGTCATGTGATTTGCTGGAAATCAAACTTAGAGCCTCATTTGCATACTGACGCCTCCGCTAGGGAGGAAGTGTGTGTGTCTGGGTGTTTGATACAGCTCAGTATTTATTCCTCTAAATAAAACTAAATTGTAATTTTTCTTCTAGACTGGTTTTCTATCAGACTCTAAACTGATCTATGTCACCTAGATCTATAGCGATCCCTGCCCTGAGGGACATTGGTGCTGCTTCCTGCAGGTGATTCCCTTCAACCTCACACCGTTCAGAGGAGGTCATGCAGGTCTGGAGCAGAGGAATGCGGATCTAGAACCAGGTCATCTAGATCAGAATTGCCGGACCGGTTCTGGGCTGGTTCCGAGTCTTTCTCTCCATAAGTTTCACATCCATCACGACTTTTTTAAACGTCTGATCAAATCTCAGGCTGCTTCCTGCTCCATGTCGGCGGCCATCTTCAAGTACACCTGGCTGCAGCAAACGGACCACATGGCCAACTCAGACCTTATTTAGAAATGGGACCATTGCACTCCAGAAGTGACGGGGGCGCTATTTCCTATATTATCCGCGGTCTCCCGTTTTTATTGTCGTTAGAAATCTGTGATATGTCTTCATCTTTAGGAAGGATTTTCACTCTCAGTATATATTTGAACTTCTCTCTTTTATTTACTTCAGCACCGCTCACAGTTTTTAAATTCTGTGTACTTCTAAATCTGCTCCTTAGTTGCATCTTTTTGGGTCTACTACTGCCTCTAATGGCGTGGGGTGGTAACACAACTACTATAATTACATTATTAAATGAGTCTTTATTATTTACTGTTAATACCGGCATTATTGGCACCATCAAAGATAAATTCTCTAATAAAACACCATACTTTATTTTCTTAACGATGTAGAGCTAATTAAATGACATAAACAAGATCTTTATACATTATGAATATTTATATATCTCCATCATTTATAGGAGGAATAAAAGAAATAAGGAGACATGAAAAGCAACATAATGAACTATAATAAAAACCATTTATAATGTATGCATAAGAAACCTAATTGAGGAAAATTCAATAAGAAACAAATTAATTAGATTCACAGAAGAATAACAAATCTGGTTGTTACGACCAGGGTTGTAAAACAGATACAAGCTAAAATTCACATTTTTGCTTTTACTGTGCCATTCATATAATTCTGAGAGATTTTGCTGTGTTGGTAGAGTCTTATACATAGTTAAAAAAAAAAAAAAAAAGAAACTAATCAATCATGGTGGAAATTTCCCTTCGACTCCAAAACAATAAAATAAAACGCATTCATAGAATCACAATATCAACAATTTGTGCATCGAGTAAAACACTTAGCATGTTATAGCTAAATGTTATCATGTTTAGATAAGAATAATTATTGCATTGTCAATAAATGACTTGTAATCAATGTTCTCAGGTACCAGAGGGAAACAGTAACGCCTTCATGAGCTCAGAGGGTCAAACTGATGAATAAAGAGGATGGAGGCTCTCTACTAAAATATTCCTGCCGTCTTCCATGTTCTTTCATCAAACAGTTGAGACAGAGTTGTTTTTGGTTTCACCACTATTTACCTGCTGTTATACCTGCCATTGAAACTATTCTTTTTTTTTTTCTTTTTATCGCCCCGCAAGGGGTCTTTTTGTGGGCTCTAGTGTCCCTTTTTTTCGAAGTAGGCTGACAGGAAAGGGGAAAGGAGAGGGGGGAAGACATGCGGTAAACGTCGTCGGGTCCGGGAGTCGAACCCGCAACAGCCGCGTCGAGGCTACGTTTTGCCTGAATGTGGGTCGCGCTAACCCCTCCGCCACCACGGCACGCCCGAAACTATTCTTAAAAGTTTGTCTTTTAGTCTGCAGCTCATGTGACCAAACCAGCTGAGGAGACGAAAAGTTAAAACACTCAACATTGTCTTGTACACAATCTCTAGTTGGATAACCCCAAGATCACTGGGTCTCCTTAAAAGATAGACTCTCTGAGAACAGTTCTTAAAAACTTTAGTGTTTTCAGTAAAGTTGAGCTGACTGTCCAGGAATGACCCAAGGTATTTAAAATTTGTGACGGTTTCAACATCGAGAGAAACTGGAACCACTTTGAGGTCATTTCATTAGCTCCACCTCCTTGAAAAAGTATGGTATTTTATTAGAGAAGTTATCTTTTAAGGTGTCAGTAATGCCAGAATTCATTTGTTAAAAACTGTGAGCTGCGCAGAAGTAAATAAGAGAGAAGCTCAAATAAAATAAGATAAGATTTATTGTCATTGTCATCAACAGATTACAACGAGATTGAGATTTGCTCGACTCGAGTTAAGATGCAGGTTATGTGTATATACATAATATACAAAGATAAAGAAATAAATAGTACAAAATGAGAAATAAATAGACATCAGAAGATGGTTGCAGCGCCTGGAGGTGTCGCAACAGAATTTACATTTTTAACAAAGTGGTGTCAAGAGCAGAAGTTCTTATGCCTTTGAATTTAGTGCCATGATTGCCATCGGGTAAAAACTGTTTTTTAGGCGATTTGTCCTGGTTTTTATTGCTCTGTATCTCTTGCCTGATGGCAGCAGCTGGAAGAGACCATGGCCAGGGTGTGAAGAGTCATTTAAAATGTCCAAAACTTTCTTGTGGAGCCTGGAAGTGTAAATCTGTTCCATAGTGGGGAGGGGGCAGCCTATGGTTCTCTCTGCTGCCCTAACAACCCTCTGGAGCGCCTTCTTGTCCGCGGATGTGCTGCTGCCGTACCAGACACACAGACCGTACGTGAGCACGCTCTCTATGGAGCAGTGATAGAAGGCCTGCAGCAGGTCTGAGGGGAGACGGTTCTTCTTGAGTATTCTCAGAAACTACAGTCTCTGCTGTGCCTTCTTCAACAGCTCCTTGGTGTTGGTGCTCCAGGTTAGCTTGTCCTCCAACTCCATGCCCAGAAACCTGAACACTGGGACCCTCTCCACACAGGTCCCACTGATGGTGAGAGGCTGGATGTCCGTTTTGTTCTTCCTGAAGTCGATCACCAGCTCCTTTGTTTTGGAGGTGTTGAGGAGCAGGTTATTGACTTTGCACCACTCTGACAGCCGCTTCACCTCATCCCTGTACTCCAGCTCCCCCTTCCCGCCTGAGATGAGACCAACAACAGTCGTGTCACCTGCAAACTTTATGATCTTGTTGCTGAGGTGGTTGGAGACACAGTCATGAGTGTAGACGGTGTAGAGAAGTGGGCTGAGCACGCAACCCTGTGGCGATCCGGTGTTCAGGCTCAGAGCAGTGGAGGTGTGGGGGCCCAGTCTGACCCTCTGGGAGCAACCTGTTAGGAAGTCCAGGATCCAACTGCAGGTGACTGATGGGAGCCCAAGGTTTGCTAGCTTGGACACCAGACGTTGGGGAAGTATGGTATTAAATGCTGAGCTGAAGTCCACGAAGAGCATTCTGACTTAGCTCCCCTGCTTCTCTAAGTGGGTCAGGGCAGCATGAAGTGCAGTGGATACAGCGTCCTCTGTGGACCTCTTTGCTTTGTAGGCAAATTGGAGAGGGTCCAGCTCAGCAGGCAGGCCAGCGAGGATGTGACTCCGCACCAGTCTCTCGAAGCACTTCATGATGATCGGTGTGAGTGCCACTGGACGGTAGTCGTTCAGGGTGTTGATGTTGGTTCTTTTCGGCAGGGGGACAATGGTAGAGGACTTTAGGCAGGGAGGGACAGTGGCTTGAGACAGGGACTGGTTAAAAATCTTTGTGAAGATTCCAGCCAGTTGGTCTGCACAGTCTTTAAGCACCCGTCCCGACACACCGTCAGGTCCCGCAGCCTTCCTTGGGTTCACCTTCCTCATCACCTGCCTCACCTCACACTCCTCTACTGTGAGAGCAGAGCTGCTGTGGACAGGCAGCTGTGATGGAGCTGTGGTAGGTGTCGCCTCAAAGCGGGCAAAGAAGATATTCATCTCCTCTGCCAGGGAAGTGGTTCCCTCCGTGCATGGCTGGTTGCTGGATCTGTAGTTTGTAATGTGCTGAACACCCTGCCACACCTGCCTGGTGTTGTTGCTCCTGAGCTGCTTCTCTATTCTCCCTCTGTATGATGCCTTAGCTTGGCAGATGCCTCTTCTCAGGTTGGCTCTGGCAGAACTGTAGAGTGCTTTGTCCCCAGACCTGAAAGCAGCGTTCCTGGCTTTCAAGAGGCCCCGGATCTCCTTAGTCATTCAGGGTTTCCTATTCAGATAGATCCTCATGAGTCTGTTCCTGGTGACATTGTCCGTGCAGAACCTGATGTAGTCCAAGACTGCTGAGATTTAGTTCTCCAGGTCCTGATGTGCAAAAACCTCCCAGTCAGTTCTCTGGAAGCAGTCCTGTAGTTGGTGAGAGGCATCCTCAGGCCAGATGGTGACAGTCCGGGTTGTACTGGGGACACGTTTCCGCAGGGGGGTGTAAGCAGGGATCAGTAGCAGGGACACGTGATCAGACTGGCCAAGGTGTGCTAAGGGTTTAGCCCTGTATGTTTGTCTGATGTTTGTGTACAGCTTGTCCAGAGTTTTATCAGCAATGCATGCTGAGAGTAAAAATCCTCCCTAAAGAAAAAGATATATCACAGATTTCAAACGAAAATAAAAACGGGAGACAGCGGATAATATAGGAAATAGCGCCCCCTTCACTTCCGGAGTGCAATGGTCCCATTTCCAAATAAGGTCTGAGACTGACAGCGGTCCGTCCCACCCTTCCTGTTTGCTGCAGCGCGATCCTTCTCCTTGGAGCTAAATCCTGATTTCTGTGGGATTTTCTTCCTGTTCATCTGAAGTAACCGGGTTCTGCAGGTTGGGCTGATGGTATCAGAACCTAAAGATCCAGTTGAAAACAGGTTGTTGGTTCTGTTTGTCTCGACTGAAACTCATGTCTGAATCCAGGAAGCGTTTTCTGCATATTCCATATTTATTCATAGCTGTTGAGTTTTTAAGGAAAATGTAAAAGAAAGCCGTTTAGGGTTAGCTGAGAGATGATTGGTCGGAACCTCTGGCTCCACCCATCCCTTTGCTCCATTAGCTGTCCTCTGTTTGCAGCCGACCAGGTGTATGGGGATCAGGACATGCACGAGGTGGTGAGGAAGCACTGCATGGACTACCTGGTGAGTCTGATCACATGACCCCTCCCCTCACCGACTTCTCAGCCAATCAGCTGACAGCATCTGTTTGGCTCCTTCAGATGAAGAACGCCGACTACTTCTCCAACTATGTGACAGAAGACTTTACCACGTACATCAACAGGAAGAGGAAAAACAATTGCCATGGCAACCACATCGAGATGCAGGCCATGGCGGAGATGTACAACAGACCGGTGGAGGTGTACCAGTACAGCACAGGTGAGTCCGTCGGCACATCTGAACCCAAACCAGATTCACGCATCTTTACCGATCCCGCCTCCCGATCCCACAGAGCCAATCAACACATTCCACGGCATCCATCAGAACAATGACGAGCCAATCAGAGTGAGCTACCACCGCAACATCCACTACAACTCCGTGGTGAACCCCAACAAGGCCACGATCGGCGTGGGCCTGGGTCTGCCCGCCTTCAAACCCGGGGTACCAGAACCGCAGCAACACGCTTCCCCTTAGGGCCATTGCCGCGGCGCTGACCTCTGACCTTTCCCTCCCAGTATGCGGACCAGTCTCTGATGAAGTCGGCCATCAAGACGTCCGAGGAGTCGTGGATCGAGCAGCAGATGCTGGAGGACAAGAAGCGGGCGACGGATTGGGAGGCGACCAACGAGGCCATCGAGGAGCAGGTGGCGCGCGAGTCCTACCTGCAGTGGCTCCAGGACCAGGAGAAACAGGCCCGACAGGTGAGACAGGGTTTCCCCCAGAAAACTTGCTCAGCCCAGCAAATGTAAAATATTGCAGGGTTATTATAGATCTGTTACTAAAAGACATTGCTGACAAATCTCAAACCCACAACTAGTCTTAAAAACAACAAATAAACAAATACAATTAAAATGAATATCAATTATTTGCACTCTTATAAATCCAAAGTAAATCATCAGTCAGTGGATCTAAAAACACGATGCTGATCATATTTGGAGCCGGACCAAAGCATAATTGAACTAAGCTTCTGCTTAAGGCCCCCAGGCTTTCGGGGCCCTTTAAATGCTAATATTTTATCACAAACCACAGATATAGAAATTTAACATTTGTTTATTCAGAATGTCAATGCTATTAAATTTGATTTAATTGTTTCAGCATACATAAATTAAAAGATTTTAAATTGTTTAACATTTAAAATTTTAAGGAGATTTTTTTTTTTTGAAAGTTCAAACAATATTCATAGTTATATTGTTTTGTTGCCACAGCTACAATCTGATGCTGTGAGTTTAATCTTTGAAATACAAATTAGAAAATTGCCGTTACAATTGATTACTTTCAAACTTTGCCAATCAAACCAGCAGACCCCTCTCAATTCCAGAATTGAGAGGGGCCTGCTGGTCCTGGTGAAATGCTGTTAGTGGTGCTGATGGTCACCATCAAGAGGGGCCCCTAAGTCAGATTCTGCTCCACGTCTCATACAGCATTGGACCGGCCCTGCAGGATGAGTTACATCCGCTCCACTGTGCATCTCTGCTGGATACAGAGGGACAAACAGGAAGTTTAATTAATGTGGCTTTAATAGCTCTTCCATTTTGTGTCTGCTGAGTTTTTAAAAAGCGCCACAGAAACTCGTCCCCAAGCTTTGTGGGACGAGTTTTCTTGATATAGGCGTAGCCGCGTGCAGCAGCTCTGCCTGAAAGCATTTCATATGAGTTTGATGCATTGTGTTGCCGCAAAAATGACATAAAATAACAATTTAAAAGAAATTAAAGCAGCGTGTTGTGTGACTATGAGGCGAGCGCAACATCTCCTCCAAGGGCTGAACCACCTGTCCACTAACCGGTGAGCACATCTTTAAACTTTATCAGCACAGACACAGAGTCAGCGTGTTGAGCTGTAAATGCACACGTTTACACGACAAATCATCCTCACTGCACCTCTAAACATGCACCTATTTTAGCGGTTCACATTGAGTTTGACTCTTACCTTGATGAGTTCTCCAAAGAACCATATTTCCTGACCCGGGGTTGATGTAAACGTCCATACAGGTGAGTGGTCCAAGCTGAGGTAAACTTCAGAGATCCAGCCGCGGCCAGCGGTGTGATTGATTTGTTCCCTGTTCAGTGCATCAACTATAAAAACTATAAACTCATCTTCCAGGAACGATTCTGCCCTTCCAGTAAAATACTCAGAGCAGCAGAGACTCTTCCAGTCTGGATTATTAAACAAAATAATTTAAAAATAAATTTTTTTTCATATAAAAACAAAAATAAGCCATGCTTAACCTAGCGGGGGGCAAACTAAAGCCTGGCAGCCCGCCAGGCTTAGAATTCACTGGGGGAGACCCTGAACCTGGTGGTATTCAATCAAAGTGGGCGGAGCCCTGGGTAACGCTGTCCTCTGCTTCTTCCTGCAGCCCCGTAAAGCTAGCGCCACCTGCAGCTCGGCCACCGCGGCTGCTTCTAGCGGACCGGACGACTGGAGCGCCCGGTCGCCGCGGCAACGGGACTCTGACCCCTCCCATTCCGACCTCACGGCCGCTGCGCCGGCCGGCAACAAGCCGCCCTCTCCCACCGGAGCTGCCCTCATCCTGAGCAAACCGCCGTCGCCCTGCGCTCCAGGTAACACACACACGGTGATGTCACTTCCTGCTCCCTGCTGACGGCGAGCAGGAAGTGCATCTGCTCAAGTATTTGCCGCCGAAGCTCGGTAGTCGAACCGAACCAGGTCAGATCCTGGAGGTCGGTGTTCCAAATCCAACTCACCAGAACCGGTAGCCGGACCGCAGAGACGCTGCACCTGGCGCTGCAGAACCCCGCTGTAGCGCCGCCATGTTCTACCAATCCATGTTGGTTCTTGCCGGGTCTCGCATGTTTAAAAAATTCTATGCGGCCCTGACTCTGGTCAGCAGGTTCTGATCACTGTTGAGTTTCAGCTAACTGGGTCAGAACCACCTGAAATCGAAAACCCGTTCTGATGAACTGGACTTGCAGGGAGAACGTGTTTCGGTCCAAATTCTCTTCCTGAGCCACAGACAGAAATGAGCTAGCATTAGCGCGCTAACTGCTCCCTCAGAAAGGAGCAGACGACCCGGTACCGGTTCAGGAGAACAGCTTTTCTACAACCAGGGGAACCCTGTTTGAGTCCAGAAGAGCAACCAGAACCTCAGAACCAGGATTTGGGTCTCAAGCCTCAAATTTGTAACTAAAAGAATTTTTTTCTCTTTTAGCAGCATTGTAAAAACATTAAATTCCATAAAAATGTACATTTTCCCTCAAGAACCAAATAATTCAGAACGTTTTAAGGTTTAGTTATGAACAGATCCGAATGATTTCCATTTGGAAGTTTGAGTCTCGCAGCACCTCAAGTCCATTTGGACTGAATTTCTGATCGTGGCCCGGTTTGAGTCTCGAGCTGCGGACCGATGGATCTGGTGCTGATCGTTGGGCTCGAGCCTGCAGCACGGACAGAACCATCATCAGATCACAAGGAGCCAACAGAACCAGAACAAAGTCAGAATGTATCTGAGGGAACTGCAGTTTGGATCGGGTCCACAGTTCTCTGAGAACCTCTGCAGGGTTCCAGTTTGGGTCCCATTAGGAACCAATTAGGCTCCGGTTTATGTCCGATCTTCATTCTTTGCAATGTTGAAGCTCAAGTTTTAACGGTCAGCTGAAACGGATCGGAACCAGAACTCGAAGGTTGTGTCCGTGTCGCTGACTTGCTGAATGTTTCTGTGTTCAGGTCCGAGCAACCAGAGCCGGCACCACCTGGAGTACCGGGCCATCATGCAGGAGATGTCCCCCACGGCGTTCGGTAAGACACATCTTCTGCCTGGTTCCGACCCATTCCGACCCGTTCCACAGCTAAAGGCGTTTGTCTCATGAGAGCCACAGCAGGCGGCTCCTGATTAACGGCTAAACACTAACAGAATCTCAGAATCTCCTGGAAACATTTGGATCTTGACAAACAAGACAGAGTCAGTCCGAACCAAGCCAGAACGAAACTCACCACAAACAGACTCCATTTTGTCAACTACAGAAAGTCCTCCGTCCAATCACAGGACAGAGTGACATCACTGTCCCAGAAGAACAAGGGTTGATCCGGTTGGGACCCTGTGGCTCCAGATGGGACACACCGCACGTCAGAGGACAATAAGCAGCCAGAGGATCCAAAAAGCTATACTTAATCAGAACCGCCTGATTCTGGACCCAGAATGCCTGGTGGGAGCCCATTTCACATATTTAAAAAACAAATGGCTCAGGTTGGCCCGTTTTTAGCTGTAAAGACAAACCGATTGCTGCCAGATGAAAAGCTCTTAACTGGGCCCTGCAGTCTGGGTACGTATGGGTCCCATTTTAGAGGGTACATCTTCATTGTGTGTACTAGTAGTACCAGCAGTACTACTTGTACAGTGTTTCTCAAACGTTTTCAGGCTGAGGACCACTTACCCCATTTAACAAACAGTCACGGATCACCTAACCTGAAATCTCCCCTCTATAACATAACTTAATATATAATTCAACCTGAAATGAAAATATTAGTCTCTTAACTCGGGTATTGTTGTTTTCTTAGGTCTTCTTACTGAAGAGTTGTTCTGTTTGATAAATGATAGATAAATAAATGATGATGATGATAAATAAAGACTGTATTAGTAGTAGTGATGGGTGGATGGAGTCTTTCTGCTGAGAAATAACGGCCGACGTTAATGCAGTCAGGAGCGTTCCGCCATGTTGGAGGGCAAATGCTTAATTGGAGACGGATCCCCAAAGTGAATAATGTTGGAGAAAACTGTTTCTGAATAATCGATTTGACATATTTTTAAACGTAAATAATTAAAGTGATTTATACATCTAAATATAAATGTATAAATCACTTTCCAGAAATCCTGAGCTTCAGGGCAGTGATGGCATACGGATCTTAGTCTGGCATTAGCATCAGCAATATCTGACTCTGAGAGGATGGCTCTGTGTAACCTGTGGTGACCAGTATGTTCTATGCAGTACTTTGAATTGTATTAATCTTGTTTTAAGTTCCCTGAACATTTTTTAATGTTCTTGATCTATGAAGGCCACACCAAGATCAATTTCCCAGACTGATCGTAAAGCCAGCAGGATTTTTACACATATTTTTGTTCCAATTTTCCCTTTCAACAATCGCCCTAATTATCGGATGACTCTTGGAATAATCCATAGCGATCATCTCGCCGTGGTCCTTAAGACTGATCTGGTCCATTCGGGAGAATGGCGGCACCGTTCAGATCTAAAATCGGGGATATCCAGCATGTTGGGTAGACTTTAGCCAATATTGCAGCGTGTTGTTTCCCCCGACTGGGAACCAGAAGAAAGAAAAAACTCAAAACCAGAAACTCGAAATGAAATTGCACAGAAGGCCATTTTTCACCTGTGAACTGGTCTGACTGGTCTAACTGGTGTGTGTTTCAGGTCTGACGGACTGGGAGGACGATGAGATCTTGGCCTCGGTGCTTGCCGTCTCCCAGCAGGAATACCTGGACAGCATGAAACACCAGAGCGCCTCCGCCGCCATGCATCGGGAGCGTGAGCCGTCGCCGGACAGCAGCTGATGCACTGCCGCCACGCACTGACCCCGCCGCGACCCCGCCCCGCCCCCCGACCCACAGACAGAACTCGAACATGGAGAAAATAAACCATCCAACAATGATGCACTCATTTCCTTTTTTAAATCATCCGCTTCCTGCTTCCCACTTCCAGCATCACTTCCACTTCCGGGTCGGCGGGGTCGGCGGGTCTTCACGCTGATCCGGCATCAGATCTTATTTAAATGTGGACGGCTTCCAGCAGTTTGAGTTTCGCTCCGTGGTTCCAATGAAGGACAACCCGGTCCGGTTCTGTTCGGCCATCAAAAGTCTTATCATGTTCTGTTAGGTGCTGATCATTCCCGGCCTCCTCATCGTCACCTTCATCATCAGACTTATTTAGCTGCATGTTTAACAGCCGAGTTCATCATAGCAGAAACGAATTAAAGAGAAAAATAGAAAATGTCTTTCTGATCCTCAGTGATTATTAATATAAGTTTGTTTTATTTTATTTTCTCAGTTGGATGAAAACTTTTTGTTTCTTGGAATAAAAAGAGGAAGTTTCTGAAAAGCAGCTGAGAGCTTCATGATTCCAGCCGTCTGTAAAGCCGGAACCGGTTCTGGTTCTGCTTCTGAGTCCAGCTTCCTCTTGTTTGGGTTCTGGTTCTGGTTCCGAGTTTCCTCCGGTTCTGAAGGACCGGCCCAAAGCTGCAGGTTCCCCTGATGAAGGAGCTCCAGTGAGGAATGGTGATGCTGCCTGTCTGGGTTCAACAGAACCAGAACCAGAAGTCCGGTCCGGTCTCATTCATAAGAATATTTAATTTTTCAGATTTTCAAGATGAAAATCTGAAATATATATAAATGTTAGAAATATTATTTCTAAATAAACCCAGAAACTAAAACTGTCTCCACTCTGACCCTACAGAAATAGTTTTTGCACTTTAGATTTAATTGTTTTTGTAAAGATAAGCAGCATGAAAGGTTGATTCTGAAGGAAGTGACGTCATGCTGCCTTCAGGGTCCCTCTGAGAAAATGAGGCCAATTGTGGAAGTTGAGAAACTTTCAGAACATTTCAGATCAGCATAAACGTAATGCTTGAAATTAGTCATTTAAATATGTTTACATTACATAACCCTTAATAAAGAGCTAATGGATGGATATGTGTTCATTTAAAAACATGAAAAGATAAGAAGAAAAAAATGGAACCTTCATTGTAGTTGAAAATCACTAATAGTAAAATTTTGTTTCTTTTATGGAAATGTTTTGTACATTTCTGTCAATTTTTTTACACAATTTAAAGCGAGAAGCTCTAATTTGCACAACAGGAATAAAAATATTAAATTATGGAGCCTAATTAGATTTTCCAGGTTAGGTGTTGGTTAAATTTGGATTACTTACGACTCCCTCTTGTTCCCTGAACGCATCAGCAGCTTCACAAACCGACAGGAAGCTTCGTGCGCGTCGGAGTAACCGCCGCGTGTTTTTTAAAGCAGTGCGCGTGTTCAGTTTCTGTAGCTGTGTGCGCGCGCGCACTGATGTTTGAGAGGAAATCGGCCTCGAGCTTCCCGGCAGTTTATCAGCACGCGCTCCCCCGCCTCGTTGATCTCAATTCTACAAATTCTTCCCATGCGCTGTTTGAATATTCATGAGCTTCAATCCGATTGGCTGCTCAGTTCAAAACACTGAGCACACTGTGAGACGCTGATTGGATGAGGAGCACGGGGTGGGCGTGGCCGCAGAAAAGCTATAAAGTGTGAAGCTAGACCTGCAGCCAGCTCAGGACGGGATCATTTGGCTCTGGACCAGCAGAACCTTCCGGGCCCTGAAACTGACACATCGAAGCGGGAAAAACCCGAACCGAGCCTTTTGGACCGATAAAATCCGAGGAGACGCCGTGGCTATGATCCGCTCCCAGTGAGCCGAACTCGGGGAGATGTTGGAGAAAAGGTCCGCGGATCCGAACTTGGAGGACAAACGACGCGGTAAGGGCAGGTTTTTCTTCTAAGTTTGATATTTTATGAAGTGCTTTGCGATTTCTGACCTATAAATGTGCTATATAAATAAAGTTTACTTGCATTCCTATTTTAAGATTCAAAACCGGTTCCGGAAAATCTGGTTCTGGTCCAGTAATTCGGTTTTTTATGACCTTTCTTTTTCTTTTCTTTGCTTTTTTTTTTTTTTTCATGACTACGCCGTGGTGAAGTTGGCTTCTGATTGGTCGCTTTAGTAAAGGACTATTTCACCGTCTTTAATGAATCACCTTTGATCGGTTCCGGTTCGGCATCAAACATGGGCCAGATTGTGATCCATTCACTACAGTTGTGAGGTCCAAAAGATGGGTTCCGTTCTGTTTTTGGATCTGAACCGTTTTTCTGGTCTCTGGCAGCAGAAGTTGGACTGAACAGAACAAATATTATAAATCCCGGATCTTTTTATAAGCTTCACTGTATTTATATAAAACATTAAGATGGAGTTTATTGTTTCACCTGTCACTTTAAACGATGTTTATTGCAGAATAACTTAGTTTCTCTAACTGGACTGAACCAGAACCTTTTTCCTGAGTTACAATAATATAGTCCAGGTATATATATGTGTGTGTGTGTGTGTTGGGGGTTCTGATGTGGTTCTGTGTTCTGATCCAGGGAAGGAAGCCTTCAGCCTGCGGTACCGCTGCGGCACTCTGATCGGCAGCGGCGGCTTCGGTTCCGTGTTTTCGGGTCACAGACTCTCAGACGGACTTCCGGTCGCCATCAAGCAGATCTCTGGGGACCGGGTCCAGCAGTGGGCCAGACTGGTGAGGTTCACTTCCAGAACCAGAACCAGTTCAGTTTCCACCTGAACCCAGGCGGCTGCTGCCCTCTGGTGGACAGGCAGCAGAACCGCAGGAGGGGGGTTCCCACGGAAACCTGTGATGTCATTGTTCCATCAGTGGGTTTCCCCCAGTGATGCACTGGTTCCTTAGCCTGGGAGTCCCCCCACAGCCTGAGACCGGTTCTGGTTCTGATCCGTTCGGCCCGGTTCTGGTTCTGTAGTGAATGAAATGGTTCCTTTGTTTTGTGTTTTTTTTAACTCTCATGTCTTTCTGTCCCGCAGCCCGGCGAGCTCGGCCCGGTTCCCATGGAGATCGCCCTGCTGCAGCGGCTCTGTGAGGTCGGAGGTCACGGCGGCGTGATCCGGATGCTGGACTGGTTCGAGGCGGAGGGGCGGGGCTTCCTGTTGGTGATGGAGCGGCCGCCGCAGTGCCGGGATCTGTTCGACTTCATCACAGAGCGCGGCGCGTTGCCCGAACGCCTCGCTCTCAGGTGGGTCCGCGCTCATTACCTTGGCGACGTGCCGCCGCCTCGGCCACGCTGACTTCTCGGCTCCGCCTCCCGCAGGTTCTTCAGGCAGACGGTGGAGGCGCTGCGGTTCGTTCACGCGCACGGCGTCGTGCACAGAGACGTGAAGGACGAGAATGTCCTGGTGGACACGCGGACGCTGGAGGTCAAGGTCATCGACTTCGGCTCCGGCGCGCTGCTGAAGGACTCGCCATACGACGAGTTCGAAGGTACGGAGCCGTGCGGTGGGCGGGGCCTAACGGTTCAGTCGGTGGGCGGAGCCTCACCTGTCCACTCCCTGTAGGTACGCGGGTCTACAGCCCACCCGAGTGGGTCCAGTCGCGGTCGTACCGCGCCGAGCCGCTCACCGTCTGGTCGCTCGGCGTCCTGCTCTTCGACATGGTGTGCGGCGACATCCCGTTCGAGCGCGACCAGGAGATCGTCGAGGCCACGCCCTTCTTCACTCGCCGCGTCTCTAAAGGTAAGCGCCGACCCGCCGCACCCTGATTGGTTGAGGCGTGCGTGGCGCTGACCGTCTCCGCCCCTTCCTGCAGAATGCCAGGCTCTGATTGGCTGGTGTCTGTCCCTCCGGCCGGAGGACCGCCCCTCGCTGGAGCAGATTCTGACCCACCCCTGGATGGAGGCGGGGGAGGAAGAGGACGAGGAAGAGGAGCGTGGCTCGCTGCCCAGCGCGTCTCTGTGAACTGGGTCGGAACGGAACAGGAAATAAATCACTTTATCTTCGCTGAGACGCTCCTCATCACTGATGAAGAGTCTTTATTTATGGATTATTTATTATTTCATCAGTTCCTTTTTCATCAGAGGAGGAAAACTGAACTGACAGATTTTTGCTTTTTTTTCTCATTAAACCTGATTTTAAGTTTCGCTGACGTCTGGACATCGGTGGCGCTCCGGCGGCGTCGCTTGGTAAATACCTGTGTATTCCTTCAAAGTGGCTCCGCTGCCACTTGGTTCTGTTTATTTACATTAAATAACAAGTTCTGGATCAGAACCAAGATCCATGTTTGAATAAAAACATTTTCAGACTCTGGTTTGTTTCAAATTCAGAATTACTTTATTAATTAATTTATTAATGAAATGTTGCTGTAAATCATTTCTTTACGTTCTTCAGTTGTTGAAGATGGCAGGAAGGATCTCCTGTAGCAGTCTGTGTTACAGCGACTCTGAAGAAGACTCTGACTGAAGACGCTCAGGGTTGGACAGAATCCTTCTTTACGTCATCATCACCAGAGGATCCACAGTCAGAACCAGACTTCTTATTCAGGCTATTGAGCCTCTTAGCTCCTGGTTCTGGTTCTAATGGTTCCGGTGGTTTTGACAGCAGGTCCAAACCCTGAAGGATTTTCTCTTCCTCCATCTCTGTGGTCCAGATGAACATCCAGGTTTTTATCTTCCTCCACTTCTTCTCCCATGATGGAAACAGGGTTTGACCTTTGACCCCATTCCTCCTGAAACCAACAATCACCTCCTTTGTTTTGTTCACATTTCAGATGATTTGACTGTTCCCTCACTTTTGACTTGTTTTCTATAAATGGTTTTTGTTCTGCGATCAGCACTGAAACATTTCACTTACAGCTCAGTGATGCTTGGCTGTCGCCCCCTGCTGGTCACTAAAGGGTTAGAAAGATGCAGATTCTTCCAGTTGGATTTATTTTGATACTCTAGTGGAATCAACCTCATCAGAGGGCAGGAAGTGATGTCAAATATTTGATTTTTTTTCTTCCAGTTATTAATTTACTTTAATAGATTCATCATCTCTTGTCTGATTTAGTTTTTTGTCAGAACTGAGGATGAGTTTATGATTTGAGCTTTGTATCTCATAAACAAGCACAGCTCGTTACATTGATACAATTCCTTTCATTAATTTAGCAATCACAGAGTTAACCTACATAAAAAAGTTCAGTCGCCGTTACCTTGTTTCCTTACTGACTGAAGCTAAACTTAAGTGACTTTTTATGCGTTTATCCTTTTCCTTCACTGCAGCTAACTTCCTCGGTAGCGCTGTTGTTCTGTTACCATGGATACCTTATACAGAACGTTGCCAAAACAAAAGCAAAACAGTATTTACAATAAACAAAGTAACTACATTCAATTGGCCTTTTCTAGCTTTGTTAATTTTACTTATAATTCAATAAACATCCTTCAACCTGATTGGTTCACAGGGAACATGAACAGATGACTTATTTAAAAACAGTAAACAATTTAAAGCACCTATTTACAGTCAGAAAACCACAAAGTACTTCGCAGTAGAAATAAAAACGCAGTACGAACATAATACTTTCATCCACGCAGGAAACATCAGCATATGGAGGAACTTTCCTGCCATAATCCAAGAGCACACATTTTCAGTCTGAGGCCTTGTTTACACAGCAACAGTTTCTGGTGAAAATGGAAGTTTTGTTGGTTTGTTCTGTACATTTACATGAAACCACCGAATGTTTCCTCTGAAACGGCACAGATTGAAAACGGTTCCAGAGTGCAGTGGTTCTGAAACATACCGGTACCGTTGTCTTGTAAACGGAATAAATGGATTTTTTCTCTCAGGGAATCTCTAGCTAATGCATAGCATGACGCAAAACATGGCTGCTTCCTACAATCCACAGAAGAAGAAGAAACTACAATCAATGTTCCCCCATCAGATACGGTTCCCTCAGCGTCTCTTCACCGCTCCTCACCGCCCAGGTGGTAAAATACACACCTAGAGAACTACGGACTCCGTGAAAGCTCAACGTGTTTCAGCGAAGTTATCCCACCTTTTTCCATCTGCGCCCTAATCAGACGCACATAGTGTGTGATTTTCCCCAGTATCTGGGGGAAGGTACCTGATGGGGAAACCCGAATCCACGTGCCTTCAAGTAGAACTTTTTTTTAAACACATGCGCACTTAGTTTCAAAGAAGCTAGCACCAACTAGTGGCGTGGCGAAGGATTACACCTTTCCGATGTACCGTTACTGTATAAACAAAGACTGTAATTAAAACGTCTTCATGTAAATGTAATAACAGAAATGGAACAAAAATTCAATTTTCATATTGTTGTGTAAACAGGGCCTGAGATCAGGAATTCATGTTTTCTGTTCTCAAAACTTTTAATACTTTTGCTTACATTTTTATTTTGAAAGCAGGACTTCATGTCTTTCTTCTCAAAACTTGTAACTCAAAACTATTCCTCACGCTCAGACTGAGTCCCGGTCCCAGTCCTCTCCCTCCCTCGTTCATGTTGAAGGTTAAAGGTCGCAGTGTGTCCCACATCTGCCCTTCGCCCATTTTGGGTCCTATTTCCGACCTTACACAACGTCCGCATTTTTACAGACTTCCAAGTTCACCTCGCTGCAGCAAACAGAAGGGCGGGACGGACCGCTGTCAGTCTCAGACCTTATTTGGAAATGGGACCATTGAACTCCGGAAGTGAAGGGGGCGCTATTTCCTATTATTAATTCTGGCATTACTGGAACCGTAAAAGATAAAGTCCCTCACAAAACACCATACATTTTCATTTCCATTAGGAAGTAGAGCTACTTAAATGAGATAAACAAAACCTGAAAGTGGTTCCAGTTTCAGAGACTTTATCTTTTTAGAAGACCCAGTGATCTTTGGGTTACCCAACCAGAGGTTGTGTACAACCAGTTAGGTAGAGGTTGTTGAGTTAAAATGTTAAAACTTAACATTTTAACTTGAGTTTTAACTCATCTCAAGTTTTAACTGTTGAGTGTTTTAACTTTTCATCTCCTTTGGTCACATGAGCTGCAGACTAAGACAATCTTTTAAGAAAACTTTCAATGGCAGGTAAAATAGTAGGTAATAGTTTGAGCTCATGAACCTTATTGTTTTCCTCTGGTAACTAAGAACATCGATTAGAAGGGATTTATTGACAGTGCAATAAATGGCTAATTATTCTTAGTCAAACTAACATTTACCTCCAAAGTGTTTTGCTCTATTCACAAATTGTTGATATTGTGATTCTATGAAAGAGTTTTATTTTATCGTTTTAGAGTCAAAGACAAATTTCCACCTTGGAAGACTAAATAGTTTAACGAGATTTTTTCCTATATATAAGTCTTAGAATAATATACATGGCACCGTAAAAATAAAAATGTGAATTTTTGCTTGTATCTGTTTAGCAACCCTGGTTGTAACAACCTGGGTTGTTATTCTTCTGTACCTAATTCATTTGTTTGTTATTGACTTTTACTCAATTAAATTTCTTATGTATATATTGTAAATGGTATTTTTATTATAGTTGATCATGTTGTTTTTCATGTCTTATTTCTTTTGTTCCTCCTATAATTGATGGAGAAATATAGATATTATTTATAATGTATAATATTTATGTCACCTAATCAGCTCTACATCCTGAAGAAAATGGAAAAATATGGTGTTTTATAAGATAATTTATCTTTTACGTTGCCAGTAATGGCAAAATTAATAGTAAATAATAAAGACTTTGTGGTATTCTAGCTTAGTGACGTTATTTTATTAATTGTGTTACTACCACCCCACGCCACTAGAGGCAGTATCAGGCCAGAAAAGATGCGACTAAGGAGCAGATTCAGAAGTTCACAGAAAACTACAGAATCTGTTAAAAACTGTGAGCTGCACTGAAGTAAATAAAGCGCCGTTACATGCTGAGAGTGAAAATCCTTCCTAAAGGTGAAGATATATCACAGATTTCTAACGAAAATTAAAAA
Organism: Xiphophorus hellerii; assembly: GCF_003331165.1. Classification (NCBI taxonomy): domain Eukaryota; kingdom Metazoa; phylum Chordata; class Actinopteri; order Cyprinodontiformes; family Poeciliidae; genus Xiphophorus; species Xiphophorus hellerii. Next base: position 33,417,003 of record NC_045672.1, on the reverse strand, counting down.
AGGGAGACCGCGGATAATATAGGAAATAGCGCCCCCTTCACTTCCGGAGTGCAATGGTCCCATTTCCAAATAAGGTCTGAGACTGACAGCGGTCCGACCCGCCCTTCCTGTTTGCTGCAGCGAGGTGAACTTGGAGAGGAAGAAATAATGTATAAATGAAATGTATATAAATTTATATAATTTATATATATTAGGGTTAGGGCTATATTATTATTTCTTATAATATAAATATCATAAGAATAAGAATAATCTCAAACTGACTGAGGAAAATAAAACAAAATGTCACAAATGCAAAACAAATTTCAAATCTTAAATTAAGACATTAACATGTTGCTATAAAGATTGGGCTTTTGTAATTTTATTTAAGCACTCTTAAATAAAATGATTTCACTTTAAAAATGGAGGTGATTTATAGAAAGCAGTATTATATTATTAATTATATCATAATTTATCTCTTAATCCCTGTTAGAAAACCACATTTTTTATTAAATTAAAAGTAAAGATGGAATAGATTTATTGTACAATATCCACTTTTGAAAATCTTTTAAAAAACATTCATGATTTCACAATTTTAAAAATGTTTATTGTCTTAAAATCTCAGTCACAAAACACAGGAATTTATATTTATTTTGAATTTCTTTTGCAGAAAGTCATTACAGGGAAACTTTATACATAATTATGAAGTTAATATATTTTTTGTGGCAGTGGCTGTTTGGTTCTTATTATCATCATGATTTTTAAACAAAAGTTTTCTTCTCAGACCAGAGGAGAAGAAAACTGATGAATTTATTGTAACATTTTTGGGTCATAAAGTCACAACATTCATAGTTTCTTTTAAAAAGGACATTTTAGTTCCATTAGTCTTTTTATTTTTCACATGTAGCATCAGACATTTATTTTATGTTTTATATATGCCGTATGTTTGTCCTGAACTTGATCTGTTATTAGCTTCACTTTATACCAAATTAACTTTTATCTGCATAAAACTGATGATTTTATGGGTAAGAATCATGTCTCTAATCTCAGACTATTAAATTGAATATTACAACATTTTAATGTGTCTTTTTTGCCATCTTGGAAATATGGCAAAGTTCATCTGTTGCAAAAAATAGAATAAAATCAGTTTTCAAAAGTAAAGTATTGAAATAATTTTTGTTTCGCTGAACATGTGAGATTATACTGAATTCAACAAGTCATAACAAAACAAATATCTCCAGCAGAAATACCTTTACTGAACATTTAAAATGATCTGTTTTGTTGTACTTTTTAGCAGCAGGAGGCCCAAACAGTGACCAGTCCGCCATTATGGATGTGATGTTACGACCCAGAGCCGTTCTGTCCCTGAACCCTGAACCCTGATGAGACTTTGACTGAGCCCAATCTTCACAGAGACGCGCGGCGCTGAGCACTGGACCGGGCCTGAGTCTGAGCCTGAGGAGACGTTTTGAGTACAATCGTTACAAGTTTTGAGAAGAAAGACATGAAGTCCTGCTTTCAGACTGAAAATGTGCTCTGGAATAACGGCAGAAAAATTCTCCCATAAGATCTGAGTAAAAACATTTAAATTTAAATCGCCTGAATTTTGTGTTTCTTTGTGTAGAATCTGAACTTTCTTTTGACTCAAACTCATAAAAAGCTTGTTTCAATAATCAAGATAAGATGAAATAAAATATGAACAATCGTCTCTAGTTCTGCGTTTGTTCCAAAGTTCAAAACTTCAAAATATTTTCCAGCTGAACAGTTTCTGATTTTAGTATTTCCTTATTTACTTAACTTGTTTGTGCTTATTTTGCTTCTTGTACCCTTTTATTATATTGCTTTTTATGGGATGTTACAATTAAATATATTTCTACCAGAAAATAAATGTTTATTTGAAATGTTCTGAAATATATTTTTTATGAATAGAAATCTTTTCAGCAGTCCTTTGGACCAAAGCTGCTGAAGGAGAACCAGGAAGTGCCTGGCTCAGAGAGGTGTATTGCAAGGAGGTCTCACTCTGATGTATTATTTATGGCTCAGCTTTACGTGGAAACAGTCATTTCTGGATGAGCTTTAAACAAAATAAAAACATTTAAAAACCTGCAAAATTACACATTCAGGACAGAAATTCATGCTCTCTGTTCAGATTCACATAACTAGGTTTTGGTCAGCAAATGTCTAAAAATTAAAATGATCTCATAATTACTGAAATGGTTACTTGAGAAAAATTGAGAATGAATTATTTTTATTTTTACACAAATGTTTGAATTTGTACAGTTTTTTAAATCAGCAGAATTAGGAGTAGTTTCCTGCAATGAGCAGGTAACCCCACCTGTCGCCCTTTGACCCCTGGAGATGGGCACCAGCCACCAGGGATGGATGGATGGAGTATCTGCTCTCTCTTTCTGACCTCCAGTCTGTCGTGGCAGATGGCCGCTGGTACTGATCCTGATCTTGGTTCTGGTTCTGGTCCTGATTCTGATTCTGATTCTGGTTCTGGTTCTGGTCCTGATCCTGATCCTAATCCTGGTTCTGCTGGAGGTTTCTTCCTGTTAAGGGGGAGTTTTTCCTCTCCACTGTCGCCCCCTGCTGGTCAGGAGGAGTGATGCTGCATTCAATGACTCAATCCTTCGATGGGTTTCCTTAGAACTTCCTAAGCTGCTCTGAATAATTAACTGTTTGATAACTAGGACCAATTAGGAAATTTCTGACCGAACTGAAATAATTTTTTCTTTTTGCAAAGTGTCTCAAGACAACGCTGGTAAATTGGCGAATTTAATTAAATAGTAACAAATAAGATATAGATTCAGAATTATGTTCTCTCTCTCTCTCTCTCTCTCTCTCTCTCTCTCTCTCTCTCTCTCTCTCTCTCTCTCTCTCTCTCTCTCTCTCTCTCTCTCTCTCTCTCTCTCTCTCTCTCTACAGAGTGAAACATCCTGTCACGCAGTCCAATCTCCGCAGCTGTAGTCCGAGTGACTTCCGGGACAGATCAGCGCCTCAACGCAGCCCTGGTTCTCCGCCAGATGCTCCCCCATACTCCGTCTGCTAGTCCTCCGCGGTCCCGCTCCTCAGCTCCGGTCATTTCGAGCCGACTCGCCCGCCTCTGCCTCCCGCTTCCAGAACCAGAACCAGCCGGAGACTCGGAGCGCCGACCGGTCCGCAACCGACAGCGGAGCCTAGCCGGGAGGCTAGCGGAGTTAGCTGTGCAGGCAGCGGGGTGAGGGTTCGGTCCCGACGAGGCAGAGAGCGCAGCATGCCGGGTGGCAGCAGCAGTAAGGCCGGGGAGGTTCCGACCCGGAGTCAGAGTGAAGGTAAAAAAATAATCCGGATTAAAAACTGATGATTTCGAAATATTCCCAGTGGTTAAACTGGTTTATCTAGTAGCAAGAATCAGCTACATGCAGCTAAACTAACCAGTTTGGACCGATTTAATAAAGTAGTTTACTGGTTTAAACCGAGCCGAATAATCAGTTGCTATGGCGACTAATTAACACAAACAGAACAGCTAAATATTCTAGTGTTTATTGAATGAAATAATCTCTATGGTAAAATCTAAAACTTTAAACATGAAGTGTTGCAGGAAAACTTGATTCATTATGGAAAATCACGTCTATCTGGTTTGTACTGGATTCTTATTCTAGCTGGTCCAGAACTGCAGGAGAGGGTTTTGACAGGTTCTATGGAGGCCTGGTGGGCCCATTCCACCTTAAATGTTGGTGACCCCGCCTTAAACATGTGGAGCTTAAGGTGGAATCAGCAGTTTTGGTGACGTGGAGCTCCGACTCAGGTGTGTCTGGGGGGGGGGTGTTAGGGTGGTTCTGTTGCTCTGCAGGTGGCTGCAGATCAGGATGAAGAGGAAGAGGAAGAGGCAGTAGTAGCTGGTCAGGTCCAGATGATAAAGCAGATGAAAGTAGCGGGTCGACCAGAACCAGAGCCAGCATCAAAGTTCTAGTTCTGAGAGTTGAGCGGAAGGATGAAAGCTCCTGTTTGTGTCCGTCTCTCCCCTGCAGCCAACAGGAAGTTGAAGTACATCAGCCTGGCGGTCCTGGTGGTCCAGAACGCCTCGCTCATCCTCAGCATTCGCTACGTCCGCACGTTGCCGGGCGACCGCTTCTTCACCACGTCTGCCGTCGTCATGGCGGAGGTCCTGAAGGTGGCGACGTGCCTGCTCATCGTCCTGCTGCAGAAGAGATGTAAGTAGTGGTGGGCGGGGCTAAGCAGCATCTGTGTGTGACGCCGCGTCTCTGCAGGCGCCCTGAAGGAGACGCTGTGGTTCCTGCTGGACTCGGTGGTCCTGCAGTACCAGGACACGCTGAAGCTCGCCGTGCCGTCGCTCATCTACACGCTGCAGAACAACCTGCAGTACGTCGCCATCTCCAACCTGCCGGCCGCCACCTTCCAGGTCAGAACCAGAACCCTGACCCGGGTCAGCACAGACGGGTCCAGTTGTGCTCAGTGGGGCCCGCTGGGCCAATCAGTCGGTCTATTGATCAATCAATCAGTCGTTCAATCAATCAGTCATATTATCTGTAGCACATTTCAGAAACAAGGCAGTTCAAACTGATTTCCATCATAAAATCGTCTCACAGCCACCAAACAGAAACAGACGTTACATTTGATCGAGTTTTTGTTAATATTATCAATAATCATCAGATGATTGATTGATGTTCCAGTTATTGATCAGATCAGCTCCAACCAGATTTTAGTCTGGATTTAAAGGAACTCAGGGTTTCAGCTGGTTTGCAGTTTTCTGAAAGTTTGTTCCAGATCTGTGGTGAATAGAACCGGGTGGTGTAGAACTGGGTGGTGTAGAACCAGATGATGTAGAACTGGGTGGCGTAGAACCGGATGGTGTCTCTATCATCCTGGTTCTAGTCAGAACTCCAGCAGCAGCGTTCTGGACCGTTGGGTTGTCAATCAGACCTGTGAAGATGCTGCTGCAGGAATCAAAGCCACTAAAGAGAAACTAAAGCCTGGATGAGTTTCTCTGATCCGAGACTTTAGTCTCTGGTTCTGGAAATGTTCTGATGGGCCAGCAGAACCATCGGCTCCTCTGATGTCGGAACAGAAAGTTTCTGATGTTTTTTTACTCTTTGGTCCTTGAATTTGTCGACTAGTGAAGACAGGAAGTCCTGGCGGAGCAGTGATCTCGACACCGGTTCACCGTTCTGCCACTCATAATTTCGGTGTCTCATTAATTTGGTTTTGATTCGTTTTTCCGTCGTAAACTTCCCATCGTTCTCTCAGACGCTGCAGCGGTTCCACCCGGCAGACACGTTTGGTCAGGATTCGCTGCGGCCGTTTGCTGCCTGGCGTCAGCTGCAGGTGATCGACGAACACCGATCACCTGCATTTTCACAGAAATCGGCCAATAGTGATCGGTGGCCAATTGATCGGGACACCGATTCCTGTAAACCTGTTTGCTCAGAGCAAGTGGAACAACAGTACTTTAAATCTGAATCACAACTTTTCATTGCCTCTCTTTATGCTGCTGGTTTTGTTTCTCAGCTAAAAGATTTTTGAACTGAACCGTTTCTGAATTGCTCTGGACTGATGAACTCTACAACGGTTCTTTCCAGGGTCACTTCATACACAGGAAGTCTGGAATTAGATTTACCCAATCAGGAAGAGTCTTCCATGTCCTGCCGTCTTCCTTCCTGTCAGTCTCGTCCACATGAATAGTTTTTTTTCTTTTAGTACATTTTAATATGTTTTTACAAATAGTTTTCTTCAAAGATCTTGTTGAACCTTCAGATCAGAGTTTTCAGGAAGGTCTGACCCTAACAGGCTCCTCCCCCTCCAGGTGACCTACCAGCTAAAGATCCTCACCACGGCGCTCTTCAGCGTCCTGATGCTCAGGAAGTCTCTGTCCAGAGTCCAGTGGGTTTCCCTGCTGCTGCTGTTCGCCGGCGTCGCCGTCGTCCAGGTACGTCCCGGTTCTGGCTCCACTGATCCGGAGAACGGTTCCGGTGCTTCGTGTTGTCCAGTCTTTGGTCTTCTGCAGGTTTTCTTTCAGGCTGGTTCTGATTTAGCCCCGCCCGCCTCAAGTCATGTGAGGTCAAAGTTTATTTCTGTAGCACATTTCCAACGGCCTCTGCTGACCAAACGCTTCACAGCAAACATCCCAGGTAGATAAATGCTAAAATAGAAAATAAAAATAAAAGACAAAAATAAAATTGGCAAAGATACCAAAAGCTAATAATATGAATAAAAACCAAACAATACTTAATTTTTTAGGTGCAGCAATTTTCTTCCATCCTTTATCTTTTCTCTTTCGCTGGTTGTTGAAGGCCAGAGAACAGGTGAGTTTTAATCCCAACTTAAATCAAAATCAATCAGTCAAATTTTATTTGTACAGTGCATTTCTGCAACAAGGCATTTCAAAGAGCTTTACATCATAAAAATACAAAGTCGCAGAAACACAGAACAACACACATCAGATTATTGATCGATGTTTCATGATTGATTCAAAATCGGCTCCAACCAGCAGCTTTCAGTCTGGATTTAAAGATCTCAGTGTTTCAGCTGGTTTACAGTTTTCTGCTAGTTTGTTCCAGATTTGTGGTGCATAGAAGCTGAATGCTGCTTCTCCTCGTTTGGTTCTGGTTCTGATGCAGAGCAGAACCATAACCTGAGGGGTCTGGAAGGTTGATCCAACAGCAACAGATCTTTAAAGTATTTTGGTTCTGATCCGTTCAGTGATTTATAAACTAACAGGATTTAAAGTTTATCCTCTGAGCTACAGGGGGCCAGTGGAGGTTCTGGAGAACTGGGTTTTATGTCTCTATCCTCCTGGTTCTGGTCAGAACTCCAGCAGCAGCGTTCTGGATCAGCTGCAGCTGGACCATTGATGATTTTTTTTAAGCTGACAGAGTTTAGCAGCCAGAAGGAGACGATCCACAGATTCTCTGTCTGCTTTCCATCCTGGCTTTAGGGACAGACGGTAAAAGCTCAGGGTTCTGGTGGGCTGCAGGCTGCTGGAGCTCACTTCAGTACCGAGGACCCAAAAACACTTAAAAACTATCAATAAGACCTTAAATTTGATCCTAAAGCAGCAGGGAGCCAGTGAAGGGTTTGTAAAACCAGGGCCACAGATTCACCTCCTGGTTTTGGTCAGCAGACCAGCTGCAGCATTTTGTTTGCACTGCTCCAACCCTGAGTACAAAGAGTTAAATAATCTAAACGTGATGAATGATTGGATCAAAATCAGTCAGAGGAAGATCAGATTTTATCTTAGCAAGGATCCTCAGCTGGAAGAAACTGGCTTTGATAGCAGCGCTAACATGCTAATCAAATCTAACACAGGATCAACAATCACACCCAGAGTTTTCACAAATGGACGACAGCAGGAGGACGGGGGACCGACCACACCCTCACGTCCAGGAGAGGACGGCTCTGACTAAACTCTAAGATCGTCGGTCACGTATTGTAACCCCAGATTCTCTGAGAGTAGGCTTCGCCCTTTAAGGCTATCGCTAGTGGGTTAACGGCGAAGCAGGGTGTAGTCTACGCATCACTGGGTCCATCCAGACCACCACCATCAAGCATCTGCTGCATAACAAAGACAGTCTCAGTCCAGAGAAGACCAGAGAGGAGAAGAGCCTCTGGTCAGAAAGGTCGAGATAAACAGACCTGCTGCTGCGAACAGGAACAACCAAAGTTACAAACTGTAACAGCGTAACGATGAACAGAGCAGGTAACTTATTACTCAGCACAACCATGTTGTTCTGCAATGCTTAATAAGCACAGAACTCCCCAGGAAAAATAACAGAATAACAAATCATGACTGAAAAGCATCATCATGTCTCCCTGCTTTACATGCAAGGGTGAGACAATATTAACACGTAACAGGAGAAATTATTCTGTCATAACTCGGAGAACAGAACGGGTCGTGGAGAACGTGGAAACGTCACACAGGTAAAACCGAATAAATGAGCACAGAGATGACCAGGAAGCTGCCATGCAAATGTCCTCCACCGACAGGAAATCCCTCTGGTAGAGTGAGCTCTCAGATTCTCTGGAGGATCCAGTCCGGAGGAAGTTAAGCCTGAGAGACGGCCTCACACAACCAGAGAGAACGACGCTGGGCCCACTGAGTGATCTCTGTAATGCACGAACAGACGCGGGGAACGACGCAGTGCAGACGTGCGCGCCACATTACAAGAGAGCGCGCGCACGGGGCAGAGGAGATGAGATGAGATGCGTCTTCTTCCTCAGAGTCATGAGGAGGAGGGTAAAAACCCTCCAAAGATGTTTCCCTCGATCTGAACGAGCTTGTGATGTTTTAAGGAGTAAAAATAGGATCAGGACGCAGCACAGCCGAGCTGCCGTCGGCTCGCATTCTGAGACAAGAGGAAGGAATAGAGAGCGGATAAATCGCTCACGCTCTTTGCAGTTTTAAAAGGCAGGAATGGAGCTTCAACCAGAGTGCGCGGACCAGGGTCAAATCCCACGGAGGAGCAAGTGGGCATGACACAGATCTGCTTCTGCACACACCTCTCAGAAACCGCTTCATCAGTGGGTGGTTGAAGACCGTTCTGTCACCAAAACCCTTGTGGCAGGAGGAAATAGCTGCAGCATAAGTATGAATGGAGCTGAAAGCTAAATTTCTGTCTATCAGCTGCTGGAGAAATGACAGCATGCAGCCTGAAATGGGCTCCACGCCCTCTCCTGAGCACCAGCGTTGAAAGGCTGACCATTTCGAAGCATGTAACGCTGTGGTAGAAGCGGCTCGTGCGCCCTGAATGGTGCACACCACATCCTGAGGGAAGCCGAGCCTCTCTAGGCGATCCCGTTCAGCCGCCAGACCCAGAGACGCTGACCTATCTCTGGGTGGCTCCTGTTCGCTCCCCCGGCCTGGAGGAGCGCAATGTCTCCATGGTAGCTTCCACGGTCGACCTGACACCAGCTGCTGCAGACTGGGAAACCACGCCGAGTTCCTGCGCTTGGGTACCACCAGGATTACCAACAGCTGTTCCTCTCGAACTCGATCCAGGAGCCATGGAATCAATGGAACTGGGGGAAACGCATAAAGGAGCATTTCTGGCCACGGGCTGTGAGGGAAGGCGTCCACCCCTAGTGGTGGGTCGTCCTGTGGGCTCAGTGAGAACCACAGCTGGCGCTGCGCGTTCTCCCGCGTGGCGAACAGGTCTACTGCCGCTCTGCCGAATCTGCTCCATATCGGAGCGACCAGCTCGGGATGGAGACTCCAGTCCCCGTGGTGAGGACCGCCCCTGGACATGATGTTCGCTCCCCTGTTTAAGACGCCACTGCTCTGATGGAGACTGACTCTGTTATGTTAGGGTTACCCTAGCGCTGTTTCCACACATTTGGAAAACGTGCACGGGACGAGAGAGTAACCGAATGGCAGACGGTTGAATTGATACTTGGTCCGCTAGAAGGAGAAACGTAGATACTTCTGGAGTTTCAGGATGATGGGGACGTGGAAATATGCATCTTTTAATTCTATGGAGGTGAACCAGTCATCCTGGTGGACATTTTCCAACTTGTCTGATTGTCAGCGTGTGGAATGACCTCTCCTTGATTGAACTGTTGAACAGAGAGAATGGGCCTCACTCCTCCCATTTTTTTGGGAACCAGAAAACAGCGGGAATAAAACCCAGCGTTTTCCTCTCCTTGGGGAAGTGTGGAAATGTCACCTTTCACCATCAGTTCCTGCAGCTCTGACCTGATAGCAACGTTCTGCTCCAGAGATGATAGGACCGTCTCTACCATCCCCTGAACGGCGGAGGCCTGCCTCCAAACTGCAGCGTGTAACCCTTGCTGATCATCCGATCCAGGGAACATCCACTCTGAGTATCGTTCTGAAAGCAGGCGTGCATAAATGTCAGGTCTGTGGTCCGCATGGACTCCAGCCAAGTCAGAGCCCCTACCGCCGTCCCCTGCCTGGGAGATTCTCCAGGTGGAAGTCAGAGGGGAGCTCTGACAGAAAGGGCTGGTTGTTAGCCTCCATACGGCCTGACATGATCGCGCTCACATCAGGGCCGGGACAAACCCTCGCACTTCCTGAAGGGGAGTCGGGGTGTCTGAGACGCCGTTTCTGCGCAGACCGCTGCCAGACAAATGAGGAGCCTTCACCACTCACAAGGTGAGATGTGTGCGAAGTGGCAGCTGGAATCTCACTGGGCTCTAACTGTTCCCAGAACGTGCTCTCAGATTCAGACTGCTCAGAAGAGGCAGACTTATCCACCGAGACAGAAACCGCGCAGCTCTGCGGTTTCTACACAGAAACGGCTGCTTAGAGGCCGCCGGCTCGCTGTGTCGGAGGAAGCTGCTGAGATCAGCTGATCTGACAGAGCTGGAACCTGCAAGAATTTTGCTCTCAGTGTTTGGGTTTTATTTCAAAACATTTCACATTATCACACACATTCCCCCCAGCTAGTCATTTCCTAGCTTGTCTGCTCTGTGGCTGGCTGGTCTAGGGTTGCTATCTGACGTCTGGTGGGAAGACGCTGGGTTGCTGGCTGTCGCACCGAGAAGAACGGCTGAGAGGAGGATGGCGGAAGAACAGAGCAGGAAGAGACTGCCGTAGCTGTGGAGCGTCTCTGGCGTTGACGGCGGTCACGTCAGTCCATCCAGCGGCCGGCGGTGCGGGTATCAGGTTGCGACCCTACCAGGCGGAGGACAGACTCAGGGTGATGGGGCCATCCAACAGGTCATTCTGAAGCTTCTCGGACATTGATGGTGACAGGCAGGTGGTCCTCTGGATCAGAGTGGGCCAGGAAACGATTCATGAGGAACGTCAGCCATCTTGCAGAGAGCGCCCTTAAGCTTCCTCCACTCTCTTGGAGATGCCATATGCCAACAAGACGGCATTATTCGTGGCAGCCGTTGTCTGATAGGCACACTGCTGGGCCTGGTCAGAGAGCCAGGTAATCAGCTGCTTAGAAAGGGGCCCAGGCCGCTGGTTCAATCTGGGCGTCTTGACCCCAAACACCTCAGCGAGGCCCGGACCCGAACAGAGGGAAAAGTCCGGCCATGAACCCCTCCACCCGGGTGATAGGCGCATAGGTGGAGACAGGAGCCCTCACCTTCGTGGGCTCAGCCGCCGCCTCAGCTAAGTTCGTCATTACGACGAGGAACTGAGGCCAGATGGGGTCCGGTTCGGCGACTCTGGGCAGAGCCAAACTGTCCTGCCAGATCATTTGATGTGGTGGGGGAGATTGGAGGACAAGACGCCCTGTAGCGCTAGCCACCTCTTCGATCAAACTAGGTAGATCGTGGAGGAGCGAGCCCACCGCTGGGGTAGAGTCGGACATACGGAGCCCGGGGTTGACTGAGCATCTGCTCAGCCGCCTCTCTTCCACACAGTTCTTCCCAGCTGGGAGGCAGCATCGCTGCTGCTCTCTCCACTGTCCTCTCTGCTGGCCGAATCATTCGATTTCCGTTCGGCTTAAGCGCCACATGAGTGGCGACCTGACTGTGGGGCCGTCGCCCCGCCTAGCACCAGCCTTTAAAAATTGTAGCCTCCGCCTCCTCTCCAGCAGGAGGAGAGCACAGAGAGACAAGAGGGCTGAGGCGTCAGGGCGAGACCAGGCATCCCTCCCCTTACAAAAACATCCCATGAAATTCACATGTGATTTTACCACAAAATTCACACATATACATGTGCCTTCTCATGTGATTCACATCTTTCACACATCATTCACATGTAAAAGTTGTGTGAACCACATGTGTGGTTTCCATGGGATTTTTTTGTAAGGGTTGCAGATCCGATACCCATCGAAGGACATAATGTACCCGCTCTGAAAAGACAGGCACAAATGACTTAGACTTAGACTGACTTTATTGTCATTTTGCATGCACAGGGTGTATACAGAACGAAATTTCATTGCATACGGCTCAGAACAATGTTTTGAGGTTCCAATGTTATGAGGTTACTCCAGAATAAAATAAAATACAGTATAAAATATGAATATAAATATGAATATAAAATATAAAGTGCAGGAATGACAGTAAAGTAGAAGTTATTTAGCTCTGTACATGTGCAAGGTATGAAGTTGAGACCAGTTTTTGAGTGCAGTCCAGTTAAGAGTTCAGCAGTCTGATGGCAAGTGGGAAAAAGCTGTTTCGGAACCTGGTGGACCTGCACCGGATGCAGGTCCACCAGGTCCCTGCATCCGGTCCAGGGACCTGGTGGACCAGGTCCACCAGGTCCCTGCTCCCTGCTGCCCTCTGGAAAGAGGGCAGCAGGGAGAACAGTCCATGGTGGGAGTGTGAGGGGTCACTGACGATGTTTCGGCCTCGGGACACGCAGCGCTGGGATGAAATGTCCTGAATGGACGGAAAGGGGGGCCCCGATGATCCTCTCTGCTGTCCGCACCACTCTCCTCACGTTCTTCCAGTCGGAGGCGCTGCAGCCTCCACACCACACAGAGAGGCAGCTGGTCAGAATGCTCTCTATGGTGCTTCTGTAGAACGTCTTGAGGATGGGCGGGGGCAGGTGTGCTCTTCTCATCCTCCGCAGGAAGTACAAGCGTTTCTGTCCCCTCTTGACCAGAGACGTGGTGTTCCCAGTCCAGGTGAGGTCGTTTGTGATGTGCACCCCCAGGAATTTGGTGCTGCTAACCACCTCCGCAGCCGAGCTGTTGATGAGCAGTGGAGCGTGGCTGGGCCGGTTCTTCCTGAAGTCCACGATCATCTCCTTCGTCTTGTCAACGTTCAGGATCAGGCTGTTGTCTCTGCACCAGTCCACCAGCTGCTCCACCTCCTCTCTGTAGTCCAGGTCGTTGTCGTCTCTGATGAGGCCCACCACCGTTGTGTCGTCCGCGAACTTCACGATGTGATTGGTGGCGAACCTGGGTACGCAGTCGTGTGTCATCAGAGTGAACAGCAGAGGGCTCAGGACGCAGCCCTGAGGGGAGCCTGTGCTGAGGGTGATGACATCGGAGGTGTGTTGTCCAATCCGGACTGACTGAGGTCTGTCGGTGAGGAAGTCTAGCAGCCAGTTGCGCAGGGGGGTGCTGAAGCCCAGGTGTCCCAGTTTTCCTGCCAGATGCTGTGGGATGATTGTGTTGAACGCTGAGCTGAAGTCCAGGAACAACATCCGCACATGAGTGTTCTTCTCCTCCAGGTGAGCCAGGCTCAGGTGTAGGGCGGAGGAGATGGCGTCCTCAGTGGAGCGGTTTCGGCGGTAGGCAAACTGGAACGGGTCGAATGTGGAGGGGAGTCTGGAGACGATGTGTTCTTTTACCAGCCTTTCAAAGCACTTCATCATGATGGGAGTCAGTGCCACAGGCCGGTAATCGTTGAAAGAGGTGACTTGAGGTTTCTTTGGCACCGGAATGATGGAGGCAGTTTTGAGACAGGCTGGCACTGTGGCTTGGTCCAGTGAGGTGTTAAAAATGTCTGTTAGGACACCAGCCAGCTGACCTGCGCATTCCCTGAACACCCGCCCAGGTATGTTGTCGGGGCCTGGGGCCTTTTGTGGGTTGACTCTTTTCAGAGTCTTCAACACATCGGCTGTGTCCAGACAGAGTTCCTCCTCTTCCTGGTGGGGAACAGTTTTCTTTGTCCTCTGGCCCTAACCCTATGGATGGAACATCTTTGCTCTTACAGTGTTGATATCGCTATGCTGAAGACAAAAGGGATTTGTTTGTTTGGTCTGGCCGTTATTTATCCAGACCAAGGTGGGCCCACCTTCTGGATGAAGCTTCATTTCAGTGCTGCGCGGGAGGGATAAGCCCACTGGCGGTATGCAAAATAGAACTCAGTATTTTTCTTAACTTGCTACAGAAAATTTGCTCTTAGTCTAGCCTGGACATCCTGCAGACAATCCTATAACGTCTGTACAGCAGACTGGCTGTCATTTGTAGTTACAGGTAGATTTATATGAGGTAGATACTTCAGAGGAGGAATGCTGTCCTAGATTTAAAGAAAAACTCCTGCTTGAAAGAACCAGAACTAGTTTAGTGCTGAACCTTCAATCAATCAATCAATCAATCAAATTTTATTTGTATAGCACATTTCAGCAGCAAGTCATTTCAAAGTGCTTTACATCATTACAAACACAGAAACACAATGCAAGATAGAATCAACAATCAAAACACAGCATTAAGTCAAGTTCCATCAATAAATTTGTAATTGATTACGTTTCAAATACAATTCTAAACAGGTGGGTTTTCAGTTGAGATTTAAAAGAAGTCAGTGTTTCAGCTGTTTTACACTTTTCTGGAAGTTTGTTCCAAATTTGTGATGCATAGATGCTGAAAGCTGAATAACAACCAGCGACTCCAAACGGGTCAGAAACTAAAAGAACTATTAATTTATCCTCAGCAGTTAAAAGATCATTTAAAATTTTAGCCCCGCCCCTATCATGGGTTTAGCCCTTTGGGCCCCATGAAAAAAAAATCTATTGATCTATAGATCAATGGATCTATTGATCTATCGATAGATCTATTGATGACTCTACCTGCGGTCTCGTTGCAGGTGCAGCAGGAGGGAAAGAAGGAGGCGGCGGTGGCTGACGCCTCCAACCAGAACTACATGGTGGGTCTGGTTGCCGTGGTGATCAGCTGCCTGTCGTCTGGCTTCGCCGGCGTTTACTTTGAGCGGATCCTGAAGGGCAGCTCTGCGTCGGTGTGGATGAGGAACGTGCAGCTGGGCGTCTTCGGCACGGCGCTCGGACTTCTGGGAATGTGGTGGAACGACGGCGGCGCCGTGGCCGAGCGCGGCTTCCTGTTCGGCTACACCGGCATGGTGTGGTGCGTCATCTTCAACCAGGCGTTCGGCGGGCTGCTGGTGGCCGTGGTGGTGAAGTACGCCGACAACATCCTGAAGGGCTTCGCCACTTCCTTCTCCATCATCGTTTCCACGGTGATGTCCGTCTACCTGTTTGGCTTCCACGTGGACCTGCTGTTCACCGCGGGGGCGGGGCTTGTCATCGGCGCCGTCTACATGTACAGCCTCCCCAAGGCGCCCGGCGGCCTCCCGTGCCCCGACCCCTCCTCTTCCTCTGCGTCCGCTGAGCCGCCGAGGGGGGCCGGAGGCGCCGAGATGGAGGCGTTTCTGCCAAAGTCAGTCCTGGTGAAGTGATTCTGTGTCTCTGGCGCCACCTGGTGCTACTTTCCTCTCTGCTCCAACTAACCAATGAGTGAGCTCCTCCTGCTGCTGCGTCTCCTCCTCTTCCTGTCCTCCTAACCTCTGCTCCTCCTCTCTTCCTCAGAGCTCCTTCCCCGGCCGCCAGCGCCACAGACTAATTCCTGGAGGCTGAGCAGGAAGGAGCTGGAGCGCCCCCTGCTGTTCTCTCTGCCTTAAAACTCTCTGCTATCTGAAAGAAGCGCCTTACACTGATTGGGTCCTGCTTGGTAGTTGCTGATTGGTCGGTCTGTGTGGGGGCGGGGCCACCTGCGGACTGTACGGTGCCTTTTCCTCTCGTCTGAAGCCATAGGGTGGCGGTTCTGATCCCGGCCTGGCGTAGCTCGGTCCGGTCCGGTCCGGTCCGGCCCGGCTTCTTGCTGGGAATGTGCTCATTGATTGGAGCATTTTTTAATTCTTCAACTAATCTGTGATGTTTGTCGTTGGAGGGGGCGTGGCCTGTCTGTAGGCGGGGTCAAGGGTCATCGTTTCATTTTTGTCTCCATTAAGACCTGATATGTTCCTGAAAACCTGAGCAGGTCCAGAAGGATTCACCAGAACCTTCATGTCATAACCCAAACCACCAGAAGATGGCGCTGTCCAATATTCTCTCTAAAAGTCTAGAAATGAGCTCTAATGTTTGTGCTGATGGATAGTCGTCAGGTCGTGGCGTCATGTGGGCGGAGTCATGTGGGCGGAGCCAGGAGATCATCTCGGTCCTGCCCACATCCACTTGCCGTCACCGCCGGGTTTTCCTTCTACAAAGAAAGCAGAAATATTGTTCAGTCTCAGTAAAAAGAAAGTACACCCTCACATTTCACACAGGTTTCTCCTGTCGTCCATTAAACTAAGATCAGATGAAATTGAGTAAAACAGAAATCAAACTGACAGAATTGGAGATCACATGACCTAAATCAGATCAGATTTTTAGTTTTCAAAACCATAAAATAACCCAGAAGTCTGAGTTTTCATAAGACAGAACTAGAGAGATTAAATCTGATTTAAAGGTTCTTTCATTTCTAGAAAAGGCTGCGTTCTGATTGGACCACCTAAAATGTCTCCATCCAATCAGTCTGAGCTTAAAGGTTCAAAAGTCTCGTTTCATTTGGTCCCAAAGCTTATAACTCTTGTTAAATTCCTTTCAAACTTTTTTGTCGGATTTAAACGCTGTTTTCCTGGTTGGTTGGAATCGGACCTGGACTCACCCGGATCACTCGGGTCCATTTGGAGACAAAAACCCGGCAGAACTGCGACGATTTCTCTGGAGGAACGTGTTTTCGTTTTTGAGTGAGGAGGAAGAGGAGCGGTCCGGACTCTTCCTCATGTTGATGACGTTGTTTGGGATTCTGGTGGGATAACGAGTATTTTATGGTTTTTCCTGAATCTGAAACTTTTGTTCATCTTCAAACAGAAGCTTCAGTTTTTCAGCTGGGCTGATTCTTACC
This sequence comes from Xiphophorus hellerii, assembly GCF_003331165.1. Taxonomy (NCBI): domain Eukaryota; kingdom Metazoa; phylum Chordata; class Actinopteri; order Cyprinodontiformes; family Poeciliidae; genus Xiphophorus; species Xiphophorus hellerii. Next base: position 33,400,483 of record NC_045672.1, on the reverse strand, counting down.
TGGAGGTGATTCAGAACCAGTTTTCTCTCCGAGACCCAAAGGTCTGACAGTGATGATGATGATGATGATGGCCATAGAAGAAAACAGAATTAATTCATATGAATCTCAAAAAGTTTTTTCTGTAATGTTCATTTAAAGAACATTCAGTTAAAAAAATCACCAATCGTCAAACTGGTCATTTTCTCCAAACACGATTGGAGAAATAGAAAAGTCATTTATAAATCTGTTTTGACCAAGAAGAACAAAATAAATGAAGTTTTATTTTTTCTTTTATTTCTTTATTTCTGCTTGCTGTGTCTGGTCATGGCCACCAGGGGGCAGCCTCATCAGACCCGGGTGGAGTTGGGCTCCTTTTTAAAATCCTTTCAACGTTAATATCTGTCGCGTCATTCAAAGTAATGAAACATTTTCCATTAAATAAATCTTTTTATATCTTTTGGTCCACAAATAAAAAATGCTGAAAAGCCAAAAGTGAAACTAAAATATGTTTTCTTTTTGTCTTGTTTTTGGAATCATAATTTATTATCAAATTGATGTAATAAATGTTATTCCTGAGCAATAGAAATGCAAGAGATAAATGAAGAATATATAAAAATGTAAATTATAGGTAAATATTGATACGTTTTATTTTATCTGTGCTGAAAGTGAAAACATTTTATATTTTTTCTGAAAGCTTTTTGTTGTTGGAAAAAAATCATGAGCATCTGAAGGGAGAAAAAATTGAACCATTGTTTTTATATTTGAAGAAACTGAGATGTATCAGTTGTTTACAGGGTTGTTTTTATTTCTGTGTAAAAATGAAATCCCATGACGTTATGAATTCACCTGAATGACGCAGAGTTTCTGTGTTTGGTGGAAATGTGTAGATTTTCTGAATCTGATCTGATCTGAGCTGACAGCCTGGAGCGCCCCCTGCTGGATGTTTTCTTGTGTTGACGAACCGGAAACGGTTCCAGCTCCGGGTTTCATGTCCACTTCCTGTTTTTCTCAAACTGTTGGGACAGTTTGTGCGGTTGCACTCGGTTGTTGGTTTGTATCACAGCTTGTGAGTTTGTAAATACTTGTTTTGGTAAAGTTTTATAAATCAAACACTAAACTCTGGAGTTTGTCTTTTAATTTCCCTTCAGTTTCCAATCGGGGACAAAAATCAGCCTGAAGAACATGGAGGTCTAGCTAAAGCTGAAAGGCCTCCAATACCTGGCTAAAGCGTTAACTCATTAGCAGAGCTAATGCTAATGAGCTACAGGTGAGGCAGTTTGTTAAAGCTGCAGCAGAGCGAAACGTTTAGCCTGGTGCTTCCCAGCCGGGTCAAAGGTCAAGATCAGACTGACGCTCCAATAAATCATCAGAGATAAACATCTTGTTAGAATGAACACTTTTCTTATTAATGTTTCGATGTTAATATATTTCTCTATATTTTTATATTCTAATTATTTTAAAAATACACCAAATCTAATTAAGAGGATGTAGAAAAGCTGCTTGTGAATCCATGAATGGAAAACCATCAGAAAGTTTTTACTTCCTGGTTCCCTTCAGGTGAAACTCGACTTTCCAGTTTCACTCCAACTGTTCTCACGAAATTACAAAAATAAAGTTTTTATACTTCCCTGAGAAATTCCTCAAATATTCCAGTTTGTGACAAAAACGGATTTCTGCTGCAGCAGGCGGAATCCGAACCCAGGTCACGACCTCCGGGGGGGTCGCGACCTCTCCAGGTCAGTGTGCTGGTCTTACTGGGAGGACTGGTTTTTGACCCGTTTGTGGATCTGATTGATCAACATGGAGCTGATTAGTTTTCATCAACGGTCCTGAAAGTTCTGGCCTGGTTCTGGAGGTGCAGTCCAGGACCGAACACAGGAAGTTCCTGGTGCTGTGCAGGTTTCAGGGGTTCTAAGATCTGGAAGCGGCGGTTTGGACCAGAACATTCTGGACCGCAGTCGACACGGACAGAATAACGGAGATTTATTTCATCTCCATAAGAAGGAATCATCTGGAGATGATCATGAAATTCAGAGTTTCTCAGAGAGAACTTCCTGTTTGAAGAGCTTCCTGTTAGAACTTCCTGTCCCAGAAGGAAGAAGTCGGTGGTATCTTCGGCCATGAAGGAACCGGTTCGTCTTCTGGCTCTCCTCCTCATCTCTCTTCTAATCTTCCTCTTCCTCTATCCGTCCTGCAGGTGTTCAGGAAAAGAGAAAGGATCCTGAAATGGACAGCTACCACTTCCTGTCTGCTGAGGTCATGACCTTTCAAATTAAGATGCCAGGCATCGTCACTCCAATTTCTTCTGGACCTGAAAATGGTTCGGTTCTGCTCTGCGGCACCATGGAAGTCACACCTGGATCCGGAAACGGTTCTTTCAGTTTGTTTTTAGGTAAAACACATGAAGTCTCATCATCTCATTGTGATGAAAAGCTGATGGTTCTGGATTCAGAATTTTATCTGAGGAAGAAAATCAGCAGAACTTTGTGAAGTGACTCTTATGTGGACCTTCACAATAAGAGCAGAAACTCGAGATCAACTTTCTGATCCTTCATTTCTTTGTTTCTTCTTGGCTTTGTATCGTTCAGTTTCGTTCTGTTTCATTTGGTTTCGTTCTGTTTCGTAACATTCTCACATGGAGAACCAACGTGGTTCTGTCTCTCTGAACCGGATCAGGAAACCATCTCAGAATGTTTCCTGGTTTTCAACATTTCAAAATAAATGCCTGACTTTTTTTCCAGGTGGAAATATATATATTTTTAAAATGTATGCATTTGTTTAATAACTTAATTTGATTTATTTACATATTTTTATTTTAGAAAGTGTAAAGTATCAAATGTATTTATTTGATAAAACCACCTTCTTATTGTAATGTTTTATCAGTATTTTTGGGTTGTAATAATAAAAGTAATAATAGTTTTCAAAATATTGAAATAATAAAGAAAATAAATTAAAAATGTATTATTTATTAAACTCCAAAATATCTGAAACTCCAAATGTCTTTTTTTCTTTATCTTTATTTAAGCACTAAAGGTTGAACTTCCTTTCATGTCAGAATAAATCTCCTTTAAGTTCATTTTACCTTAAAATAAAACTGAATTTTTATGTTTTGCTTTTCTATTTTCTGTTTAATTTGTCTTTTTTTTATAAAATAAAATGTTCTCCATGTTATCTTGTTGAAGTTTGTTTTATTATTTCTCATGTATTTTGAAATCTTCTTATGAATTTAAACCAAAAACAAACACTCCACTATTTATGTTGTGAAGGGATGAAATCTGCAACTTATCTGCAAGCTGCCACCAGGGGGCGGGGTGGAGCCTTCTTGTTCTGTCAGTCAGAAGCAGCTGCAGGTGTTGATGACCCTAATCCTAGAGGTCAAAGTTCAGCAGTTAGCCAGATCCATGTATCTGGGTATTTGTCATGAAGTGCTGTAGATAACGGTGAGGGAAAACGCAGCAGGTTTTCCCAGGTAGAAGTGAAAGGTTGATGTTTAATGAAGAATTATCCAACAGACGACAGCTAGACAGATTGACTCTAGAAACGACTAGGACCCGACAGAGACACTGAGACACAGGTGACATTAAATACACAGGAGGTAATCAGGGAACGAGACGCACCTGGGAACAATCAAGGGGAGACAGAGACACAGAATAGACACAGATCATGATAGTATTAGCCGGGTCCATTGAGCCACCAGTAGTTATTCTGTATCCATCAGCTGTTCTGTGGCGTTCTATTCAGAACACAGAGAACCGGACCAGTGAGTCCCCGAGTCAGAACATGGAGGCGTCTCCAGGCTGAGGACGTTCAGTTCCTACAAACTGCAGCAGCTTCTGGCCGGTCCAGGAAAACCTGCGCAGAAAATCTGTTCCAGTAAACTTTGTCCTTCGTAACGTTTCCATTCCTCCCAACAACCCACCACTGACGGGTCCTCATGCTAACGTGTCCTCATGCTAACGTGTCCTCATGCTAACGTGTCCTCATGCTAATGTGTCCTCATGCTAACGTGTCTTCATGCTAACGTGTCCTCATCTGTCCTCCTTCTGCCTCAGGTTCCTGAATCTTCCCACAGTTTTTACTGGGGACCAGTCCATCCAGCAGCAGCAAGCCGTCTCTTTGTGTCTCACTGTCTCTTCGTGTCTCTTCGTGTCTCAGTTTTTCCTCTGGCAGATTATTTTGCTCCTCTCTTCTGTCTTCGTGTTTTCAGCTCTTCTTGTCCAAACTGTTCCTCTGATTTTCCAGAAATTAAACCCAAACCACTTTCTGTTTTTCCTCTAAACGAAACTTGGACTCCATGTTTTGGGAAAACAACAAGCTGACGCTTTCTAATCAGGAAGGAACTTCCATGTTTCCTAAACAAATCAAACTGGATCAGAACCTGCTGGGGTTTGGTTCCCTCCTCCAGAATGGTTCCCAGTTTGTTTTTTTCCTCCAGAATGGTTCCCAGTTTGGTTCCCTCCTCCAGAATGGTTCCCAGTTTGTTTTTTTCCTCCAGAATGGTTCCCAGTTTGGTTCCCTCCTCCAGAATGGTTCCCAGTTTGTTTTTTTCCTCCAGAATGGTTCCCAGTTTGTTTTTTTCCTCCAGAATGGTTCCCAGTTTGTTTTTTTCCTCCAGAATGGTTCCCAGTTTGGTTCCCTCCTCCAGAATGGTTCCCAGTTTGTTTTTTTCCTCCAGAATGGTTCCCAGTTTGTTTTTTTCCTCCAGAATGGTTCCCAGTTTGGTTCCCTCCTCCAGAATGGTTCCCAGTTTGGTTCCCTCCTCCAGAATGGTTCCCAGTTTGGTTCCCTTCTCCAGAATGGTTCCCAGTTTGTTTTTTTCCTCCAGAATGGTTCCCAGTTTGGTTCCCTCCTCCAGAATGGTTCCCAATTTGGTTCCCTCCTCCAGAATGGTTCCCAGTTTGTTTTTTTCCTCCAGAATGGTTCCCAGTTTGGTTCCCTCCTCCAGAATGGTTCCCAGTTTGGTTCCCTCCTCCAGAATGGTTCCCAGTTTGGTTCCCTCCTCCAGAAGGGTTCCCAGTTTGGTTCCCTCCTCCAGAAGGGTTCCCAGTTTGGTTCCATGATCATGGCTGCTGCGTTCTGGACCAGAACTAAATCAAAAAATCCTCAGAGAAATAAAGGAAGAGATTATTTAAAGATGTTGGAAACGATTATTAATAAAACAAAATAATAAATGTAAAATATGACAGTAATTAATGAGGTGATAATAGTGAATCTTTTAATCTGTTTTCATGTTTATTTTTAATCATAATTCAAAGTAAAACATAATTTTTTTTTATAAACATTAAAATATGATTCAGTTATCTGAGACCCAGAATATTAAATCTGGTTCCGGTTCTGGTTCTGGTGGACTTGATGTTCTGCTCTCAGATCTTCTACACAGAGAATCTCAGAACCGGTTCTGACCCAAACGGTCTTGATGCTGATTTAGCTGGAGTTCTGGTTCTGGTCCAGTAGAACCTCTCGGTTTATCAGGAATCCATTCAAGCTGACCGGTGTCAAGGGATCCCAGTGACGTCAGAGGTGGGCGTGTTCTCGACGTGACGTCACGGCAGTCAGCCTCCTCCGCTTTAAAGCCGCCGCCGCCGCTCAGTCGGGCAGACCGACCGAGCCGCCGAACCTTGGACCGGGACCGCGCTCAGTGCCCGCTTCAGTGCCGCCTCTGCCCGGATGGAGCTGCGGGGTTCGCGCCCCGGTGTGCGCCGCTCCTGACCCGGCTCGGTTTGACCTAACGGAACCGTAAGTTCGGTTCGGCCGTCCTCCCCGTCCCGCAGCAGGCCGCCGTCTCCTCCGTGACTCGCAGGTCCCATGCGATTCTTCAGACTCACATTCAAGTGCTTCGTGGATTGTTTTTGAAGGTCGCGGTTCGGCTGTGGTTCGGTTCGTTTTTCTCTTCAGTTCAACATTTTTATTTTTATTTGACAGAAAAAAAAAATCAAAATTATTTTTAAAACATTTCGATTTTATGACCAGTTTGAAATTTAACTAAATAAACTGAAGTCCTAAATTAAAAGAGAGGAGAGGGTCCGGAGCAGACCGAACCGGACCGGCTCTGGTTCTGACTGGTCGGTGGGACTCTGACCTAGAGCTGGACTGGGGTTACTGGGGTGTTACTGGTTCTGACCCGGTGTCAGAGGGAAACTCGGTTCTAAAGCTAAAGAGCTACAGAGTTAAAGAAAGACAACCGGACTGGTTCTGATTGGGTTTTACTGCTGGTTCTGATTGGGTCTGAGTGGTTCTGATTGGGTCTGACTGGGTTCTGATTGGGTTTTACTGCTGGTTCTGAGTGGTTCTGATTGGGTTTTACTGCTGGTTCTGATTGGGTCTGAGTGGTTCTGATTGGGTCTGACTGGGTTCTGATTGGGTTTTACTGCTGGTTCTGAGTGGTTCTGATTGGGTTTTACTGCTGGTTCTGAGTGGTTCTGATTGGGTTTTACTGCTGGTTCTGATTGGGTCTGAGTGGTTCTGATTGGGTTTTACTGCTGGTTCTGATTGGGTCTGATTGGGTCTGACTGGGTTCTGATTGGGTTTTACTGCTGGTTCTGATTGGGTCTGAGTGGTTCTGATTGGGTTTTACTGCTGGTTCTGATTGGGTCTGAGTGGTTCTGACCGGGTTCTGACTGATATTCTGTGACAGAATCTAAGTGCTTCAGGGCTCACAGTGACTGGACCTTAGAACCTGTACTGGTTCCTGACTAGTTCGTTAAGTTCTGACCGGGTTCTGTCTGAGATGGAGAAACCGGCCCGGCCCGCCTCGTCCTGCTCTGTGGTTCTGGTGGAGGAGACCAAGAGGAACCCGCTCCTCCTGTCCAGCGGCTTCGCCGCCGCCAACGGGTCCCTCGCACCGCTGGCGGCGCCGACCGGCGGCGGCGTGGTCGGCGGTACCGGTCAGGATAAAAGAGGAGGCGGCGCCATCGGGACGGGTCCGGAGTACCAGGAGCGTGAGACTTGGACCCGGCAGATGGACTTCATCATGTCCTGCGTTGGATTCGCTGTCGGACTCGGAAACGTGTGGCGGTTCCCCTACCTGTGCTACAAGAACGGAGGAGGTGAGTCTCAGACCGCAGGGGGCGGGGCTAAAGCTGCAGGCCCCGCCCCCTCTGTATGTCACACACACCATGGTTCAAATACAGACCAGAACGTTTCCGATTGGACCGGGTCGGCCGTCCAGCTGCTGGTCCAACAGAACCTGCAGCATGAAAACAGAATCAGGTTTTGTTCCCAACCGAGACTCCGGATGATGGGCGGGGCTTTATAAATGGGCGGGGCTTTATAAATGGGCGGGGCTTCGACGTTCTGATCATGTTAGGCGGCGCTGGGCGGTATCGATCTGACTGACAGCAGCAGGTCCAGGCTGTATTTACACACAAGTATGGTGTGTGTGTGTGTGTGTGTGTGTGGGTGTGTGTGTGTGTGTGTGTGTGTGTGTGTGTAAGTAATAATAGCCCTGATTGTCACTATGACCCTCTGATGAAGTTGCTTCCCAGCAGGTCATGTGACCTGGCCTCGGTCCTTCCTGTCTCCTTCAGACATTAATAATTAAATCATCATCAGATGAATCAATAATTCTCCAGAAGGAAATCACCTGAGAAACTTTAAATATTTAAATTTTTTAAAACCTAGAAAATTATTTACGGCTCCATTTGGTCCAAAATTCATTAAATTCACTTTTAAAGACAAAAACTTTTCTTAGTTGTCGACTTTGTTTTTCTATGACTTTTAATTTTTGTGCTTTTATGATGTAAAGCACTTTAACTGCCTTATTGATTGATTGATTGATTGATTGATTGATTGATTGATTGAAATGTAAACTCTGCAACTATAATTAAAAACATAAAGTTTGGCTAAATTATGAAACAAGAAGGTCACCTGACTGGCTGGATCGGGCACATCAGTGGCCACCAGGGGGCGGCAGTTATCAGGCGGCTCCCAAAGCATCTGATAGAATCACTAGACAATCAATCAATCAATCAATCAATCAATCAAACCAGGAGAAATAGAAAAAATTCATATTGAGAACCTGAAATATGGTGATGAAACAAATCTGTTGATGATGATGATGATGAAGGCGAAACCTGGAAGTCATGAGAGCCACTGATGTCAGACTGCATAGATCTATGTCCCTAAACATAGATCTGCACTATAGATAGATCTATGTTTCTATCTATAGATTATCTCTATGGAGATAAGAACTGTCTGGAGCGCCAGCGCCCCCTGCTGCTCCTCAGGCAGAATGCGGCTCCAAGGCGCCGTCCTCGTTTTTCAGACCTGAGGCTGCAGCATTCATCTTTTTACATAATGTGGACAGAACCGGGTCAGAACCGGTTCAGGTCGCGTTCCTGTCGTCAGGAGCTGCAGGCTTCCTGCTGATCGGCGCCTTGGAGATTTATTTAGACCCTGGTGAGGAAGAGGAGGAGGAGGAGTCTTCATCACATCTCCTCCTGTGAAAAGGTCCTGTTCTCAGCACCGGCCCGTCGGAACCGGACAGCGAAAAGGTCTGGTTCTCACAGTGCTGTCAGACTTCCTGTAAAGGTCACATGACTGTCGCCTGATTGGCCGAAGCTGAAGGTGTTTATTAGCCGCATGGTTTGTCTCTGGTCCAAACTGAGACATCCAGGTCAGAACCGATGGTTCCCTCATCGACCCACCATGGTCCTCCTCTTCTCCTTTTCCTCTTCTTCCTCTTCCTCCTCTTCCTCCTCTCCTCCTCTTCCTCCATCAGTTCAGTTTTGTCCCATATCATCCATCAGATATTTTGTCCTTTTTCTTTCTCTCTGTCTCCTCAGTTTGTCCTTTTTGTATTTGTCCTCTAATAAATCTGAGCCACTTTGATTTATTATGCTGCAGTGTGTGTGTGTGTGTGTGTGTGTGTGTGCTACAGTCACCCTGTGAAGGACACACACACAGTGACGTGTGTGAGGATCAGTGTGTTTGTAGCAAAGCTGCTATCTGTGAGGACCAGTCAGCTGAAGACCTGGAGACCAAACGAACAATAGAGGTTGTCCACATGTCCACATGTCCTGGATGTGTGAAGCGCCACATGGAGACTGCTGCAGCCAAAGATGACCTCTGAACTGTCTCCAGTGGACAGGACCTGTGGATGTCTCCAGTGGAGACGGTGAAGGAGGGATGAGGGCGGAGGAGAGGTGAAGCCTGTCAACAGGATTAAAAGATTACAGGCCACTCCTGTTAATCTCTGCTCCACATGCTGACTCGCTCAGAAAACGAGCCGCTCGTTCTCCCGACCAAAGGTCCGTTACCATGGCGACCTGGTAACAGCGACGAGCGCCCGATACTTCTGCACAAAGGTTGTTTTTACCACCTTGAACTCAGTGTCGCTCTGTAAACCTCTGGACTAGAAACGACGTCCACGTGGAACTGTTTAGGATGCGACGCCGAGGCCAACAGGTCGACTCGGCGCCATCTTCTGGATGAAATGGAGTCAAATTTTGAATAACATCTGACAGAAGAAATGAGAAATTATAGAAATGTATTTGATACATCAATCGGAATATATGAAAAGATTTGGGAGGAAATCGCTCAGTCCTCGGCAAAGGAGGACTGAGCCGCGTGGAATTATGGGAAATGAAGGAATCTGTCAAGTGAGATGTAGGAAATCGGACACGCACCTGACATGTTATCTATCTGCCCGAGTCTCGTTGTCTGTACGCCAGATTAGCCAGACAGAAACCCTACAAACCTCCAGAGGTTTGGTTCCCTGCAGCCTTTGGTCCTTTTCTAACGGAAATCTGGAATGCTGGCGTTCCAGATGATCAAACACCTGGAAAACTCTGAAATGGTTTCTGGAAACCTGGAGTCATCAAACCCAGTTAGACCACAGACTGGTGCTTGATCCAGTTCTGATTATGATCTAGAAACAACAGATTGTTTGGTTCTGGTCGGGCTCTACATGGAGGTCCTGTATGCTCACCGAGCGGGTTTGAAGTTGCCAGAGCAATAGCTCCATGCCAACCGGAGAGAAAGAGTAAGAACAACTCCTGACTCCATGGAGATGAAGCAACAGAAACCTGTTGCTCGGTTCTAACAAGCCGGTCCAGAACAAGAACCTTTGGGATGAACCAGACGGTCCAGACAATCTGCAGAGAAACTTTCAGAATAAAACCTGCAGAGCAGAAGCTTCCATGTCTCTGAAAGGGGAAGGTTACAGTTTAGAGATCTGTGAATGAACCACTGCGATCAGTGTACGGTGCAGCTGTACATGTGATCATGGATGTGTGGACTTTTATTTATAGCCTCTGATGTAAGGAGACGTCCTGACTGACCCTGAGTCAGTTGGCAGCAGAACGGAGCGAGGAGCTAACGGCAGCCTGATCTGACCCCATGTTCCTACTTTCACTAGTCATTTGACCCTATCCTATATATGTAGGTATTTAGTATGTAAATAACCTACATAAGTTTAAATAGGACATGGCATGCTTGGTTTGTGTTGAATATGCATCAACAGGCACCAAGGCTGTATGTTGACTGACTGAAGGTTTGAGGGGAATTTGTTTCAGTGGACCATGAAGAGTTAAATGTAACTGCAGACATCAAGACTGCTAAGAGACACTATTTGATGCATTATTAGTTTTCCATCATTTTTTCATCAACTGTTGAAGGGAGAAGTCAGGAAGACGTTCCACCGCACACCTCACTACCGTCTCACTGCCCATTACCGCCACCATCCTCACATGTCTACTAGTGTCAATTATACAGCGGCCAACATTTACACTCATCAGAACCAGAACCAGTCTGCTCTGATTATAACCAAAATAAAACACTGACTCAGGTTGGAAAACATTTTGCAGAAACAATTGTTTCCACTCTATATGGTAATAAATCTGCACTCTAGTATGAAGGTCTTAGTAGATTCAGAAAATTAATTTTTAAAAGTGACTGGCAATGCTGCCAGAACCAGCTTCATTAGCCGAGACTGAGCCACTAACAAGGACTGAACGCTCACAGCGATCAGACATTCATTATAAATATGTAAGAGGCCAGTTATGGTTAGAAATGGGATTATTCTGTTCTGTTGGCCCAATGGGAATGACTCGCACTGGGCATCTAGTCAGGACTGTTGATTCACAGAGGAAGCTCACTGTGGAGCACTGCTTGGAGCCCCCAGGCCAGCAGGGGGCATCGCAGGAGGAATTGGTAGTTCTGTGAGAAGTAGAAGAAGTCTCTTCTGCTTCTGAAGGTTTCTGAATAACCCTAAACCTAAAAGAATTAAAATCATTTATTTAGGACCGGAGACCGCTCCAAAAGTGGGAAGTGAACTATAGCACAACACAGGGCATTCTGGGTAAATACAGCCAAAGCTAACATGCTAGCCTAGCGCTAGCAGCAGAAATGGCTCCTGGTCTTCAGCCAAAGACTAAAGAGAAATCCTCCAACACTAAAATCTGACGCCTCCATCTTGTTTCCATCTGGTGAAGAAGGAAGTTGCTCTCAGCGTCTTCAGAGGATTTTGTGTGGTTTCCTTCAGTGGTTCTTGGTGCAGCGCCCCCACAGGCCAGGAGGGGAACAGGTTGGTTTGACTCAGAACCACAACAGCTGGAGGTGGAGCAGGTGATGGAGTTCTGGTTCCAGTAGAACTGGGTCGACCGGACCATCAGGAGGAAACAGCCTGCGTCTTCAGCTGTTCATGGGGGAAACATGTCTGAAACATTTAGGTGTCCATGTTGCTGAGGAGGTGGATGTCCAGGTACGGTGAGGAGGAACCAGAACCTCTGATGATGAAGATGATGTTGGTGGTGATGAAGTTCAGCCTCAGGGGCGCCGCCAGGAATCTTGGGCCCCCTAACAAAAACTTAAATTGGGCCCCCCATGCAGCTGCTGTTACAATTTCTTGAGTCTATCTGACCCATCAAAAGCATCACAATTTTAAAGTCTTGCTTTCTTTGGTCCAATACTGAGAACTAGCACAATATTTACTGTTCATGAATTTCACATCCAACAGTCCACATACAGTTTAGTTTTAGATTTTTAAATGTCTCTCTCCACAAGCAACAGTCAAAAGCAACATGCAAAATATACATAAAACAATCCAGACTTCTCAAAAAATGTTATGTAGTTGCATTTTATTCAAGCTGGAGTTTATAACTTTAATAAAAATGTTTTCTCCATATTTGTTAAAGCTGTCATCATGTCATGATGCCAGTTTGTTCTGAGACAGATAATCTGTGAAAACAATCAATCTCCTCCACCTGCTCCCTGAGCTGCTATTGCTAGCTAAAGTAAAGCAACGTTCCGACCAAAACAACCAATCAGAACCAGGAGGAGGGTCTTAGCGCTGTCAATCATCCTCATTCACTCGCTGCTAAATGTGCTAAAGGTGGAGAGACATTTATCATTATTGCTAGCTACAGCACAGCGCAGAGCAAGGGGAAGGAGGAGCAGCACCACATGAGATTGTGATTGACAGCACTAAAACTCTCCTGACTCTGATTGGTTGTTTCTAGAGAGAACTGGGAGAAAGCAGAGGAAATAGATTTTTCACAGATTATCTCTCATGCCAAACTGTCACAACATAATGACAGTTTTAACAAATATGTAAAAAAATATTTTTATAAAAGTTAGTGCAGCTTTAATTTGACTAGGAGGGGAGAGAGGACGGGTCAGGAGGTCAGAGCTGCTGCTGACTGACTCACCTGTTGTTAAGAGGTAAAAGGTACAGAGACAAGTTCAATATATGAATATGTTGGTCATTTATTTCTTTAATTTATTAAATGTTAGTGAATTGGAGGCCAACAGCCTGTAGCTAAGCTAACTATGCTAAATGGTTGATAATCTCTCAGTCTACCCACCTCTCAGAGAAAAACTGGGTTATAAATGAACACTTTTACCTTTTGCTCTCTCTTATCTCTATTTTTTCAAAACCTAACTTTATAATTTTTCTTAGCAGCATAATAACAGCCACAGTGGTTCTTGTTTTCCACTGACTGCTGCTGAACATCGTCACCGTCAAGCAGGAACCAACCATTTCCTGCAGATCCAGGAGGTTCAGGGTGAATATGGATGTTTTTCTGGGAGCGGCAACATTTCATTTTTACTGCTAAAACAATTTTAGAAAACACAATATGATTCGATTTGTAATTGACAGGGCCCCAATTTTTTAAAATTTCTATGATCAAAACAAAGAAAATTGTGGAGGGCCCCCTGTCACTCAGGGGCCCTTAGGATTCTCCTAACTCCCCCCCTATACGGGCCCCGGGCCCCTGCTCAGCCTGTCAGTATTTAGCCCACTGACTGATCCAGATTAGACAGTTTAGCTCTCTAACTGCAGCTCTGCAGATTAGCGCGCTAACTGTAGCCGCGGTTCTGCTTCTGGTTTTGGATGGGACTCCAACACGTGGCGGTCATGTTAGGTGAAGCTTCACCAGGACCCTTAATGGATCCGTTTATTTTACCTGTACCGAGTTGACCTTTCACCCCCAGCAATAACAAGAAGTGATCACTTCCATCAGATTAGATTTATTGTTATTGTACAGCAAACTGTACAACGAAATCAGTAGGACAACAAACAGTCAAAACATTTAAGATTTCTGTGATCTGGGGAAACGTGGGCAGGACGATGACGACAATCTTAAAGGCTAGAATATCAGGAGCTGCTCTTCGTTCGGCCTGTTGATTATGGATCCAGTGTTTGTGACGAGGAGGTTCTGGAGGGGAGATCCATGAGTCTGTCCACTCAGCGCCGTCTGCAGAACTCCCCTCCTCGTTTTTATTAACGTTGTTAATGTACAAAACACCGACGATTCTGTCTGAGTCCCACCATAAGCCATGGAGAACCTGGTGGTCCCGACATCACCTCCGATCGAAACGAGTCATTCCATCTCTATAAAACCGCTCGACGATTACGTTCAACTTGTCCAGTTGTTAAGAAAGTTGAAAGCTGTTGCGTCCTTGTGCACCGCCATGGAAATCTACAAATGAATAATTAATGGTCAACTATATAAAAGAAAACAATAAAAACATAATTGGGTAATAAATTGAAACTAGAAAATTTCTGAAGAAATTTAACCGGGGCCTGCCAAACCGTGCCCGTCGGTTTGGGCCCAGCGTTGTCATGCTAGAAATTAGCATCAATGCTAAAGAATGCTGCAATGTAATCAATAGCATGTGGAGAATCACAAGAACGTTAAGTAAGGTGGACGTGCACCATTCAGTATGATTTAAAATTTTTGTCAAGGCTTTTATTTTGAAATTTTTGTAAAACTTCATTTCAAAGTGCCAAACTAAATCCATGTGTAACAGTGCTTTGGCTGAAAAAGTCAAATAAAGCCAAAAAGAGCAATTACATGATGTAAAAATATTCAAGGCTTTTATTTTGAAATTTTTAGTTAAGCTTCATTTCAAAGGTCCAAACTAATCCCATGTATAACAGTCATTGGGTTAAATCAGTTATATAATGCTCAACAGAGCAATTACCTGATGTAAAAATATTCAAGGCTTTTATTTTGAAATTATTATTATGCTCCATTTTAAAGTTCCGAACTAATCCCATGTGTAACAGTCATTGGATAAAATCAGTTATACAATGCTCAAAAGAGCAATAATCTCATGTAAAAATTGTCAAGGCTTTTATTTTGAAATTTTCAGTATGCTTCATTTCAAAGGGCCAAACTAATACCATGTGTAAAAGTGCTTTGGATAAAAAAGTCACATAAAGCCAAAAAGTGCAATTACATGATGTAAAAATATTCAAGGCTTTTATTTTGAAATTTTCAGTATGCTTAATTTTAAAGTTCCAAACTAATCCCATGTGTAACAGTTACTGAGTTAAATCAGTTATATACAGCCCATAGCAGCAGGTAGTTCTAAAGGCCAGTTCTCAGTCCTGATCTGTTTCAACTGAGGATAGATAGAACTACAGCGATGCGTATTTGTAGTCCTAATCAGCAGCCAATAGCCTCTTGAGTTCTGTTGCTATGGTAAATAATTTTCTCACCAAAGTGTGAACTGTTAGTGAGAGAGGCTGGGCAGACAATTGTCTGTTTGAGCCAGGCAGTTTTACTGAAAAAAAGCATTGGGAACAAATCCTTTCCGTTCGGGAACCGTAATACATATTCGAAAAGCGTTTGAAGCGTGTGAGAGGCCTATGTGTCTTCTGCGATAGTCCCGAGATTCATATCTGTACCTCCCTCACAGCAATAACAGCGATGAGAGAAAGAAATGTTTTGCCCAGATCTGAAATTCTAGTCAAATACATGGGAGAGAGCCTGAGACAGCCTCAGAAAATCCTGTCGCATGACTTTGCTCTGAAGCACCGTGACAGAAAACCGTACGATCTAGATAAATTTCGAAAACATTTTACCGGAGCAGACATGCGTATCAATGTCAGGACCGATTTTGATACCAATCGTGCGATATTTGTGGGCGTGATGGCGATTTCAAAATTATTTTGGGGTGAAAAATTCTCTTCATTTCTCACTCTAGCAGAGGGGCAATCAGACAGAGAGACACTCTAATTTTAGGAAAAATGAGAAACTTTGGGTCGCTTAGAGACAAATTGTGGACAAACCGTAATTGGTATCGACGAGCCGTCTTCACTTTCGAAGAGATCACAGACGTATCTACAAAATGAAATTTGAATGGCATTTCTACGTGAATTCGTGACGACACAGAAAATCCTCAAAAATAGGGTATTTGTAGGATTTTTCCCATTGACTTATAATGGGGTTTTTTTCGTAGTTTTTTGCGAATTATGTCGCCACGTTAACCCCGAATCCCACCAAAAGTAATAGCTCCAATGGCGTGAATTTTCTGCACGTTTTGATACCTCATTTGTAGGTGTGCACGCAGCGGTATGAGCCGCATTAACGGTTACGGAATGAAAAATAAAGAATTGGGAGAATAGTAATAGGTTCCTGCCATTGCTTTGCATGGCAGGCCCCAACAATTAAGCCGTCAAAGTTCCAGCAAATTTTCAGAAAATCCACCCGTCCGTATGCGCAAAGTTTTCCGGTCGCCAAGAGAGCTGAAAGCCGCTGCGTCCGTCTGTTTTATCAGAGAGAAGCTGATGAAACAGTCCCACTGTCTGGTTCTGGTTCTGGTCCGGTTCTAATAAGGTACGGCCAGGTGTAGCAATGAAGGAAGTCTGAGAGGTTCGGCGGGGCGGGTGGTGGACAAGGTTCTGTCAGCGAACCAGTGGGACGAATTTGAGTTTTACTTGAAGTTGAAGGAATTCGGTTTGGTTGAGAGAGAGATGGGAAACCGAGTACCGAGGGTCCCGGGACAGAACCCTGGGGAACCCCCGAGGTGACAGTAAATGATTTCAACTGAACAAACTGAACGCAGCCTGAATGGAACGGGTCGCCCCGCTCTGCCCGCCCTCATCCTTTCATCCGCCTCGCTGGATCTCCTGCTGCTGTGGAAGCTGTGATCCTGGGTTGTTCTACCTTCTAAGGTTCTGCACAACTTGGTCTGAACCAGAACCGGGTGGAAAATGAGTCCAAGAGCAGATGGTCCGGACCAGATCCCTTCGGCCTCAAACGGACCACAACGTTTTCCAGATGAACCAAACCAGTTCACTCTGCATTTACTCATTCATTTTGAGTATTCAGCTCCTCAGTGTGGCTGGTGTTTCTGACTGTCCCTGAATGCATTGTGTGTGTTTCCCCAGGCGTCTTCCTGATCCCGTACCTGCTGATCGTTTTCGTGGGAGGAATCCCGATTTTCTTCCTGGAGATCGCTCTGGGTCAGTTCATGAAGGCCGGCAGCATCAACGTGTGGAACATCGCTCCGCTATTCAAAGGTGGGTCCGCTTTACCAGAACCTTGGCTGATTTGCTACTCAACGTGTTTAAACTTGTTCACTTGTCTTGGACTTCAGGCTGGTTGATGCGACGGACCGTCTGGTTCTTTGGTTCAGATCCGAATGCAGCATTTACATGCTGACGACGCCCAGCCTTATGTTTCTGAGTCAGTCCAGAACTGAATCTGTTGGCAGGAAACAATATTGCAGAATATTTGTGGTTGTGTTTTATTATTAACTCGGGTTTTAATATTATATTATAATAAGCTATATTACAACCCAACCGTTATAATATAGTTTATTATAATATTATCATAATAAGCTATGATAATATTAGGTTCCTATCATAGCTAATAATGTGTTTTATTAGCTATGATAATAAAACACATTAATCGGGTTAATTAAATCTTTGAACTGAATGATTTTCGTGCCTCTGAACATCCAGACTTTATTTCCTTTCTGTCAGAAACTGAGTTTTGAATTCAGTGAAATTAAAAATAGTTGATTCTACAGAACAACTTTTGAATCAACATTTAAATAGTTCAATTTAACACACAGTGAATTTGGTCCTTATGAGAATAAAGTTAATTGAACTGGTTTTGATACGCAGCCTGCTTTACTGAAATTATTCTGAAAAAGTTCATCAACTTCGAGGGAGAAAATTAAATTCCAAATACGGATTCATACTGATTGTTGATATATATAGTCATGATTTCATCCATTTAATATTTACCTGCCCATGTTAGAAGAGTCCACAGATTAATAAATATAAACTTTTCAGCTTGACTGTGCATAAACCGAACATAGAACTAGTTCTTCTAAAATGTGACAAACCTGAGAGAATAATTCTTCTGGGTTTAAAAAATTAGTAGCAAAAACATAACAGAATAAAAACATAAACTTCTGATAGAGGAAAGTTTTTGTCCTTTTTCAACATTTAACTGGGATAAAACTCCTGGAGAAGAAAGATCGTTTTTACAAGAATGTTCACATAATTAAACATGTAAAACACAATAACACAATATCAATAACGTTGTCACAATCTGTCCCAGATTAAGTCCAGCTGAAAATCTGAGGACATGTTGGTTTGATAACCTGGAAGAATCTGCTTGGTCGGCAGTTTGAAGGTTCATGAGTCGCTCAGACCTTCAGTCCTCACAACCATAAATCCTTTCCTGGCGCTGCTTCCTGTTATCAGCTTCACACGTACTAACAGGAATGATGACAGTTTACTGCATCTGAGGGAGCTGACCGAGCAGCTCCTTGAACGGAGCGAGAACGCAGTGAAAATGTAGCGAGAACGCAGTGAAAATGTAGCGAGAACACAGTGAAAACACTATGAAAATGTAGCGAGAACGCAGTGAAAATGTAGCGAGAACGCAGTGAAAATGTAGTGAGAACGCAGTGAAAACACCATGAAAATGTAGCGAGAACACAGTGAAAATGTAGCGAGAACGCAGTGAAAATGTAGCGAGAACGCAGTGAAAATGTAGCGAGAACGCAGTGAAAATGTAGCGAGAACACAGTGAAAATGTAGCGAGAACGCAGTGAAAATGTAGCGAGAACGCAGTGAAAATGTAGCGAGAACACAGTGAAAACACCATGAAAATGTAGCGAGAACGCAGTGAAAATGTAGCGAGAACGCAGTGAAAATGTAGTGAGAACGCAGTGAAAACACCATGAAAATGTAGCGAGAACACAGTGAAAATGTAGCGAGAACGCAGTGAAAATGTAGTGAGAACGCAGTGAAAACACCATGAAAATGTAGCGAGAACACAGTGAAAATGTAGCGAGAACGCAGTGAAAATGTAGCGAGAACGCAGTGAAAATACCATGAAAATGTAGCGAGAACGCAGTGAAAATACCATGAAAATGTAGCGAGAACGCAGTGAAAATGGAGCGAAAACGCAGTGAAAATGGAGCGAAAACGCAGTGAAAATGGAGCGAGAAAGCAACAGTGGAGAGGAAAACTCCTGGCTGTCCATGTGGTAGACGGGGGGACGTGTCCTGGTGTCCTGGTGTCCTCCGCCTGTCGCCCCTAAAGATGGCCGCTGGGTGGGTAGAATGACTTTTGTTAGATTAAATAAAAATGACCTGAAATAGAAAACGTGTTCATACACTACATAAAATAATGCATTTTTAATTCAAACTAAAATATATATATTTAATATAAACATTTTTACTTTTTTTTCTTGAAAAGATCCAAAACCTGACATTTTAATGTAAGTCTAAGTTAGGTGAACCCATGTCTTTGTTTCCTAGAAAATAACAATTGAAATAAATAAAGACAAAAAGTTAAACACTAACAAAAGTCTAAAAATAATTGGAAAAAAATGTCAATAGTTTTTGGTAGATTAAAATTTTGATTTTGAGATTTTTTTTAATAAAACTGACAAGTTTTCAATGGAAATAATTTGTAATTTTTCCTTCTTTTGTCCAGAAGGAAAAAACATAAAATAAAATAAAAGAAGTAAATCTGGGAGAGGAGAATTTATTTCTTACTAAACAACTGAAGAAATATGAAAATCCACTGAAGCTTCCAGGAAGTGACATAAATGTTCATAACCCTAAGAGGAGCTGCGTAATAACCGCTGCCTGTTTATTACTGTAACCATGACAACAAGGTCTTTGCAAGTGTGCAAAGTTAATATGTGAAGTTTGGTTTCCTTTGATGAGGTCAAACATTAAACTGGTCTCCAATAAAAAGTTTATAATATTCCCAGCAGAACCAGTTGTGGATTTTAGGCTCCATTGTTTGTTCAATCATAAGGAGAATATTCTGGAAAAGTTTCCAGATTCCAGGTCTCACCTCAACGTCAACCACCTGATACAGATTCATGTTTGAAGACTAGGAGCCTGTCAGTGCAGCAACGTGGTTCTTAATGAGCCGCATGTTTGGAAAGTTTTCCGTGTGAAACTTCAGGTTTTGACCACGTCTGCGTTCTGTGCAGGTCTGGGCTACGCCTCCATGGTCATCGTGTTTTTCTGCAACACTTATTACATCATGGTTCTGGCCTGGGGCTTCTACTACCTGATCAGGTCCTTTAGCTCCGCCCTCCCCTGGTCCACCTGTGACAACGAATGGAACACGCCCAACTGCCTGGAGACCTTCCACCACCTGCACTGCGCCAACGCCAGCCTGGCCAACGCCACCGTGGGCGGAGCCAACCTGACCTGTTCCGACCTGGCCGACGCCCGCTCGCCCATCATCGAGTTCTGGGAGTGAGTACCGGTTCCGGGCCGAGTCGGGTCGGGGTCGTCTTTCTGACCCGGTCTGTGCCCGCGCAGGAACAAAGTGCTGAACATCTCGTCCGGACTGGACCAACCGGGTCGGATCAACTGGGAGCTGATGCTGTGTCTGATGGCCGTCTGGGTTCTGGTTTACTTCTGTGTCTGGAAAGGAGTCAAGTCCACCGGCAAGGTACCATTCAGACCGCTGGGACCAGTGTGTTATGGACCAGTGGGACCAGTGTGTTATGGACCCACTGGGACCAGTGTGTTATGGACCAGTGGGGCCAGTGTGTTACAGTGGGACCAGTGTGTTACAGTGGGACCAGTGTGTTACAGTGGGACCAATGTGTTACAGTGGGACCAGTGTGTGGTCAGGTGCGGCTGCCTGCAGGTGTTTCTGATGTGATAAATATAAAACATTTAAATATTGAATGTGCTGCAGTTGAAAGACGTCGGCCAGCAGAGACCTGCTCCGATTATCATCTTTAGTTTTATATAATTTCATTTTCAGGAAGTTTTCAGTTTTTCTCTCCTGCTGGATTTTTGTCCAACATGTAAAACAGAAACATGTGAGTCGGAGTCAGAGGGGAAAATGCCGCACCGCCCCTTTAAGTCCTCAGCTGACACCTCTGATTCACCCTGGATGTGTCACCGGGCTGCAGTCACATGACCAATTCAGAGTTGCTATGACGACCTTGGGGGGAGGCATTGAGGCCCTGTGAGGTGGCGGGACACGATTGGCCGGCCGAGAGGAGGGCGGGCAGCTCGTCTGCAGCGGGACGTGACCGAGAGGCCGCATGTTGAGCTGCGATGCTGCGATGCTGCGTCTGCAGCCATCAGACGCTGGGAAAATACCAAATGCAGAAACATCCAGACGCTGAGGGAGACGAGCGCTGCCGGGTTCAGAACCGGCACCTGAAGAACCTCCAGAAAGTTCTGGTCCAGAAGCAGGAAGTGTTAGAAAGCAGGAGGTCAGATGGCAGGGCTCCGCTTGGCTCTCCAGAAACATCGAGATCCGCTCTGAGAGGTTAGGTTCTGGTTTTCAGAGGAACTCGTCACTTTTTGTGGTCTGTCTTCATCTGATGATGTTTTGTCAGAGCCGCTTTACGCTCAGCGGGTCGGGGTCGGGGTTAGGGTTAGGGTTAGGCTACACAAACAGCTGCTGCTGTTGTTCATCAGCAGGGGGCTGAAAGAAGAGACAGAGAGAATCCTCCAATCCCAGTTCCCACTCCTCTCATGTCTCAAATATTCAACATTCACAACTTTTCCTCAAAATGTAAACATATTAACCCAAAAATGAAATAAAATAAATAATTCAACCAAATGAAAAGTAAAATGAAATCAGTGAAACAAGGGAGTGTATCACAGCTCTATGGACTCCCTGCTAAAACCAGTAAGAAAGACGAGGCTACTGGTCTGGGTGGGTCTGAACCGTCCTGGTTACAGCGGCTGGCAGACTGGTGAAGGACACTGACGTTGAAGAGGAGCCAGCATCGACTCTCCATGGACGGCATCGAGCTTTACGCCGAGAATGAGCGAGACCTCGACTCTGGTCCGACGAGCAACGGCACCAAAATGCCCTTCAGACTGGGTCGGTGTGGCACAGGGCAGGAGATTGCTTCTCTCAATGAAGCGGAGGAAGGAGGCCTAGTGCGCATTGGAACCAGCATCCAGAGGTCAAACCTTTCACCAGCACGTTTGGCCATGAGGAAACTTCAACAACTCCAAAGATATTTGACGTCATTCTCAGCTTAATATGCAAATTTTAACCAACTTGGACAAGTCTGAACTTGTAGAGCAAAAAATCTAATCAAATAAATAACGCAAAGCCTCGGCGCCAGTTCAGACTCATCAACATTGCTTCATATGTCAGGAAAACAATCTGCTCTGAAGGAGCAACTCAGTGATTGAGCAACAAGTAATGACTCAGTTCTAACCGTCTTCTAGCTTCCGATGTGGACAGAAGTCATGGAGGCAAAGTTGGTTCTGCTTCTGTTTGTTACTGTGGAAAATCAGTGAGGGACCAGATTGGTGCTTTAGTTTCTGAAGGACGATGGTTGGATGGATGTTTGGTTGGATGTTTGTTTGGTTGGATGTTTGTTATGAATCCTAAAGTTGAATCCTTCCTAATAATAACACTGTAAAATGTTATTGTTGTATGAACGAATTTAACAAAAAGGTTTTATGAAAAGTTTTTATAATAACGTTTGTAACATCTGATGGAATATTTCTGGAAAGTTCTCAGGCGTTTTCTGTAATCGGTTGAGCAGCAGAACCGATCCAAACAGACCGTTTTAGTTTCTGTAACAGTTGCTGGAGAGTTCTAGTTGCATGTTCCTGCAGGACCAAACCCTAACTCGGGTTCTGCCGGTTCCGTTTCAGATCGTTTACTTCACGGCCACCTTTCCCTACGTGGTTCTCATCATCCTGCTGGTGCGAGGCGTCACGCTGCCGGGAGCGTACGACGGCATCATGTACTACATCAAACCGGACTGGTCCAAACTGGAGGAGGCTCAGGTAGGTCCAGCCTGCGGGCGGCTTTGCCCTGAGCACTGCCTGTCAGGAACAACACATCTGCTTTCCATTAACCTAAACTCATATTTTCTTCTTCAGTCGTTAAAGTTTTGGATTTAGGAAAAGCAGATTTTTATGGAAATGAACGACTTGTGCTGCCAACTCACCGAACTGTTTGCTATGAAATGTCCTGCTGGACGTTTCTTCCTGTTAAAGGGGAGTTCTTCCTCTCCTCTGTCGCCACATGCAGGCTCGGTTGAGGGATTGCTGTAAAGTTAACCACACAACACAAGCGCCCCCTGCTGGTCCAGGGAACGAATGACTCGATGTTCTGCTGGGTTTAATCAGAAACGTTTCAATACTAAAGTTGGACTCCGATGATTTTTTGTGCCTTGAAACGATTATTGTTGTGAATCGGATTCTGAAATAAAAGACCTTTGACCTTTGACCCCACAGGTGTGGATAGACGCTGGAACGCAGATCTTCTTCTCCTACGCCATTGGACTGGGAGCGCTGACCGCACTGGGAAGCTACAACCGCTTCAACAACGACTGCTACAAGTACCAGAGCCGCAGGACTGGACCTCAGAACCAGACAGAACCTCAGAACCGGACAGAACCTTAGAACCAGACAGAACCGGACAGAACCTTAGAACCGAACAGAACCTTAGAACCAGACAGAACCTCAGAACCGAACAGAACCGGACAGAACCTTAGAACCGAACAGAACCTTAGAACCAGATAGAACCTCAGAACCAAACAGAACCTTAGAACCGAACAGAACCTTAGAACCAGACAGAACCTCAGAACCGAACAGAACCTTAGAACCAGACAGAACCGGACAGAACCTTAGAACCGGACAGAACCTTAGAACCAGACAGAACCTTAGAACCAAACAGAACCTTAGAACCGGACAGAACCTCCAAACCGGACAGAACCTTAGAACCAGACAGAACCTCAGAACCGAACAGAACCTTAGAACCGAACAGAACCTTAGAACCAGACAGAACCGGACAGAACCTTAGAACCGGACAGAACCTTAGAACCAGACAGAACCTTAGAACCAAACAGAACGTTAGAACCAGACAGAACCTTAGAACCGGACAGAACCTCCGAACCGGACAGAACCTCCGAACCGGACAGAACCTTAGAACCAGACAGAACCTTAGAACCAGACAGAACCTCAGAACCTTAGAACCAGACAGAACCGGACAGAACCTCAGAACCGGACAGAACCGGACAAAACCACAGAACCGGACAGAACCTTAATGGAGTACCGGGGTTCGGTTCAGCTGGTGTCGATGGAACCGAACCGCGGCGTTGCTCCAGAGGTTCTGATCTTCTTCTTCTGCTGCTCTGCAGGGACGCCTTCGTCCTGGCGCTCATCAACAGCGGCACCAGCTTCTTTTCTGGCTTCGTGGTTTTTTCCATCCTGGGCTTCATGGCGGCTGAGCAGGGAGTCGACGTCTCCCAGGTGGCTGAATCAGGTAAAACCCGCCCAGAGCTCCGAGTTTAGCGCCATTTACTCTGCAGCGCAACCAGCGGGGGCTACTTCCTGGTAGCAGGAGGCTATCCTTCCTGAACTAGCTACTGGTCTGATTAATGATGGGCCGATGTCGCTCACTGAGCAACCGGTGAAATGAAAAATACTAGCTAGCGTTAGCTTTGGAGAGGCTGGATTAGCCTTTAACACTGGATAGGCTAACATTAGCTCTGGATAAGCTGGTAATACCATTCAATAGGCTAACGACTAGCGTTCCTCGGCTGGTCACCCATAGCTTGTACTTTCTTCTTGAACAGAAACTGTGTCTAGTAAAATGGTTTACGTGGCGTATCTGTAAGACGTTAAATGGTTTGACGTTTTTTGACAGTTTACTGTAATCCAACGTGAGGCCGTCAGCTAACTTCAGCACCATCTGAAGCTGAAGTTAGCTTCAGATTGATCCGATTCCACCAAATGTTTTGATGTTTAGCATCTTTAATTAGCTCCAATTTAAAAACTTTGATGCTCAGCCTCTTCAAACATGAACTTGATTATATTGAAAGCAGAATATTTGAAACCTAGATAGGTTTAATAGCTTTAAAAGTTTTAAATATTGTGCTTTTATTCTACGGCATGTGGATGAGTCCGTCCTGTCGGTGTTTCAGGTCCGGGTTTAGCCTTCATCGCGTATCCAAAGGCGGTCAGTCTGATGCCGGTGGCTCCGCTCTGGGCGGCGCTCTTCTTCTTCATGTTGCTGCTGCTTGGACTTGACAGTCAGGTGACCAAGAACACCTACAAACTCGTCTCTGAATTTATTCTGCTGTGTTTAGTCATTTCACCATGACGTAAATTTAGTTTTAATCCAGTTTTATTCCATCACTCTGGCAGGAAATGGAGATAAAACGACCTCTGGCAGATCAGGGTTATGGTTTTGTCTTGTCCATTTTTACTGCATTGACCTGAACTGACTGAGGGACTGGACTGGACCGGACTGGACTGGACTGCACAGGACTGGACTGCACAGGACTGGACTGGACTGGACTGGACAGGACAGGACAGGACAGGACTGGACTGCACAGGACTGGACTGGACAGGACAGGACAGGACTGGACAGGACTGGACAGGACTGGACTGGACAGGACAGGACAGGACAGGACAGGACAGGACAGGACAGGACAGGACTGGACTGGACTGGACTGGACGCCTCCACCTCATAACTACAGAAAACAAAACAATAAACCACAATAAACCAATAATGTGGTTCGTCACCTGCTGACCATAATTATTGCAAATAATAATTTAATTTGGGATAATTATTAATTGTGAAAAGAGACTAACTGTTTTTAATCAGTCAGACTGTTCTTTTCAGTAAGTATTTTCAGATTAACTCATTTTTTTTACATTTTATTTAAGATCAAGTTTATTTTGTACTAAACACACAGAAATATCCCAAAATATGTAAAAACCTGATCATAAAAAATGTCCATTTAAAGATTTTCCAAGGTTTTTGATGAGTGATTTCTGTCTCCAGTCCTGAAACTGCAGAAAAAATATTTCATAATTGTTACAGAAACTAAAGAAGGAATCCGTGGCGGCCAGGAATCAGCCTGTCGTTTCTCAGCCTTCCTGTTCTGATGCGGTTGGATCATCGTGATGAAGATGAAGGCGATGCCTGTGATGCCTTCAGGGAGGCTCAGACTTCCAGCTCTAACATTGTTTTGTGTTCCTACAGTTTGTCGGGGTGGAGGGATTCGTCACGGGGATTCTGGACCTGTTTCCTGGGAAATATTACCACCGTTACAAACGTGAGATCGCCGTGGCGATCTGCTGTTTACTGTGCTTCATCATTGACCTCTCCATGGTGACGCAGGTCAGCAGAGAAACTTTCACCTGCTCAGTTTTAGCTGCAGGAGTCCAAACGCTGGGGAAGGAGATTGTTACTATTTGGACATGTTTCTGCAGGGAGGGATGTACGTCTTCCAGTTGTTTGACTATTACTCAGCCAGCGGCATGACGCTGCTGTGGCAGTCCTTCTGGGAATGTATTGTAGTTGCCTGGGTCTACGGTATGTAACACACACACACACACACACACACGCTGTGGTATTACATTGCAGGGTGCAGCTGAGTGATCCTTAAATAGGACATGAGATCAGATTTTAACTCCAAGTAAAGGTCAAAGTTCAGAGCCTTCAGTTTAAATTTGGAGATTTTGGGGCTTTTTGTCTTTCTGTCAAAAAAATCATCTAATAATTCTTATTTTTTCTGTAAATTAATGTTTGATAAATCAGACTGCTACTGAATGTGTTATTCTCATTTGCATGTGACCTGAAGCAGTGGCTTGGGGTCAGAGGTCAGGCGGGGCTCAGGTGGTGCCATGTTTTGTGACAGTCTTGGTGACTGTGGCGTCCCTCAGGGCTCGGTTCTGGCTGATTACAAACATTTAGCGTTTTGGAGTTGATGGACCGCCATCCTGACAGAACCACTGAGTTCTGGAGCTGAGCTCCTTAAAGACCCGAAAACATTGGTGCTGAGGAGGTTCTGACCCATCCACTCAGTGACATGGTGGCTGCAGAAACGCAGCTCAACCCGTCATTATAGTGAGAGCAGTTGTAATACTCTGTGATGGCGCTAGAGGGCGCCTGTAGCTAGCCCAGGCTGAATCAGGGGTGTGAACCGGGTGTGTGGTTGTGTCCCAGCTGATGGTGTCTCTGCAGGTGCAGACCGGTTCATGGACGACGTGGCCCGTATGATCGGCTACCGGCCGTTCCCCTGGATGAAGTGGTGCTGGTCGTTCATCACGCCGTGCGTCTGCATGGTGAGACCCACAGCTTCCTGTCCGTCACCAATTACGGCCCCAGTAACACGACTCCTCTGCCACATCAGGGCATTTTCCTGTTCCACCTGGTGAACTACAAGCCGCTGACATACAACACGGTGTACGTGTACCCGTGGTGGGGCGAGGTGATCGGCTGGTGCCTGGCTCTGTCCTCCATGCTCTGCATCCCCGTCAGCCTCCTCTACAAGCTGTTCAGAGCCAAAGGAACCTTCAGAGAGGTCAGTCAGGATAGAGAAGAACCAAGACAGCACAACAGCTGTTCTGCTACAGAAGATAGTGGTTTATTAAATGTACATGAAATAAAAATGTTCATTTGTTGCAGCAAAACCTGTAACCCATCATTTTCAGTGCCAGCAGGGGGTGATAGTGTGCAAGTACGTCTTGAAGGTCAGCAAGAAGAAGAGTATCTAGGTAAGCTGCGTAAAAACTGATCCAGCTGGGATTGTAAACTTCACGGCTCCTATATTGCCTTTACTGTCGTTAAAATATGTAAACCAACTGCGGCCGTTTAATAAATCGATAAACGATTAAGAAATGAGTCTGAATGCTCTGGCCAGAGTCAATTGTGAGCAGTGTGATTTGAGCTCTTTGAGGGTTAAATATTATTTTAAATGTGATATGACTGTAATGAAGAGGTGGCAGAAACATTAAGAACCGTGTTAAACACTACCAGAGCACCTAGAATCATTTCTTAATCGTTTACTGATTTATTAAATGGCTGCAGTTGGTTTACATATTTTAACGGCAGCACAAGGCAGGCAGTGCGACGGTCAAACAGTTTAAAGAGTCAAATACGAACTAATACATTAGATTTTCTCCATCAATGTGACGGCATTGATGGAGATGCCGTCACATCTCCATCAATGTGAGATGGAAGTTTCCAATCCCAGCTGAATCAGTATTTATTCAACTTAAGTAAATATTCTTCTTCTTGATGGTCTTAAGACCTACCTGCTCTCTATCGCCCCCTGTGGTCACTGAAAATGGTGGGTGACAGGTTTTGACGCAACATCTTCAGTGTCTATAAATAGAAACCCTAAAGTTAAAGCATGAACTTCTGGTTCTGGGTGTGCTTACCCAATCCACTCAATTTTTAGTCGTCATGGCAACAACAGAAACAGGAACTGAAGATGATGAGAAGTCTTTCTAGACCTGAACGACTTCCCGACCACAGATCCATCTGGAGAGATCTTTTTCCAGCCGTCAACAATCTAATTGATCACCTGAACAATACAACATCACAGCAGTGTGGGAATGGGGGGATGACGGGACGGGGGAATGACGGGACGGGGGACTGACGGGACGGGGGACTGACGGGACGGGGGAATGATGGGACGGGCGACGGATTCCTCTGTCCGGTTCAAGCTGATGTAGGTTCTGGTTTGGGTTCCTAGTGAACGTCGTCAATGTTTCTCCGTTGTTTCCATTGATCTTCTCACTAGTCGTGTCGAAGTGCAGGTCCAGACGTCAACCTCGACTCCCAGTCAGTAGGAAGGTCTGGCGTTCTGGAACGGACGGGTTGGGTTCATTGTCCCGGTGAATGCTGATTGGCTGAGAAGCCAGAGGTGCAGCCATGTTTTTGATCATGACTTCCCTGTGTTGCAGCGCTGGGCCCACCTGACCAGTCCTGTGTGGGGCCCCCACCACCTGGAGTACATGGCCCCCGACATCGGACCCCTGAGCTCGCTGACGCCCGGTTCTGATGACAACAAGGTCATCATCTTTGAGAGCGTCATGTAGACCGGACCCGCCGGACCCTCCCAAGACAAGATGGCCGACCTCCACCCTCACCTCCCACCGCTTTCTGCACCGGGCATCATGAATGAGCTGGACTCTGATTGGTCCCCACGGCAACCAAAGCTTTTCCCAGGTTCCCCTGGGACTTCTGGTTCTGTTGGGTTCCGGTTCTCCCGATGTAGGATGAAAGGTGGATCGTGACGATCCCAAACAACTCGTCTTCCCGTGAGGGCCACAGGGTCAGTTTAGTCTTGGGTCGGACAGTCGGTCAGCACAAACCTGAACCGGACAAACAGCCATGATGGACTCGCTGTCAGCCAGAACCTCCAGAACCTTCAGCCGACAGAGTTTGGATCGTTGCTGTTTGTCAGGACAGACAGAGTTCTAGACAGAAGCACCGACTGGTTCCCTTCGCGTCCCCTTCAGGTTCTGAGATCAGATTTAGTCTGTTCTCTTCTGAGTGCCAAAAGGTTCTGATGTCAGAACCAGGCTGCTGCCAGCGACCTGGTTGCTCTGCCTCATCAACACTGCGGTCCAGTTGGTTCTGCCCATCTCTGTTGGGTTTCGTCCCGCTTCCTCTCTTTCTCATCTTGTTAGCAGAAGAATAAAATGCTTGGCTGGTTCTGTCCATAAACCCATTAGAACTGGTAACCAGGTCGGGAGGAGAGTCATTTTGATCCGAATGTCGTCCGGAAACCTGAAGAGAGCCGGCGGACTGACAGCGTTGTCGAGCGTTGCCTTATGTTGTTGTCTCACCGTTAGAGTTCAAACGGTTGACCTGTGACCTCCTGTTTGCTGTCGGTGGGCGTGTCTAAGACTCTGTCTCCTAGCAACCAGTTAGCATCCCGCCGTTGCCGGGAAACAAGCATCCAAATGTGGGAAAACCAGATCCGTTTGCACATTGTTGTGAAATAATGAAAAAATCAGTTTTTGTTTTTGTAAAATAAACAGAAGTTTATTTTTTGGAGGCTTTTATTTTGGTGAAGAAATCTCTATATTGAATCTTTGAGCTATATTTGATGCAGTATCACTGGGATGATGATGATGATGATGATGATGATTTCTGGCTGATTGTTCACGTTCGGTCGGCGAACACAATCCACCGCTTCAGTCCTACCTCACTTCTCTTTCAGACTTTCAAAATTAAACACCTGAGTATTTTTAGCCAATGTTGGCGCCCCGTGGGAGTCGGAAGAATCGGAACCCGCTGCTGGTTCTGATTCTTCAGCGGGTCGTAAATCCCAAACAGGAAACAGGAAACCCATATGGTGCTGCGGCGGCTAACGTGAACAAGCAGCAAAGGCCGGTGCTTTTATTGTGGCGGGTTTGCTGCGATGCAGTGATTTGTGAAAGGGAAACCTGTCCTTTATTTTAACGTTCAAAGTGCTAAAGTGTTTCCATGGTGATGTTCTGTCCCATCATTTCCCCTGCTGGACGTTCGGCTCCGTTTTCACTTTGACCAGGAAATGAATCTTCTTCCTGCTGCTAACCTGAAACCTGAACGTCAGCAGAAAAAACATTCAGCGTCAAACTGAGCAGATTTCTGATTTAGGCTCAAAACTTTAATGAATTAAAATGTTAATTTATCAAAACATTATAAAAGCTGATCAACTACAACAAGGAGATGTTTGGCCCCAGTCATTTTTCTCACTTCATCGGGATTTGATGATTATTGAAATCTGAGATCAATTTGATCAAATCAATTTCATATTCTGTCTTTTTCAGGTCAAAATGTTCTTCCAAGCAAAATTGTGCAGAAAATAATAAAAAGGTGAATTTTTATGGCCAGCCACAGATGGAGCAAACAAACACCTGATTAGAAATTTAGGTTTATTTTGAACTTTCTTTGCTCTCATATAAAAGCAAATCATCTGCATAGAAACGTAGAAAACTGAACTTAGAACGGACAATTCAATGTTGCTTCAACCTCCAGAGAATACAGATATGTATCATCCAGATTAAACCTGGAGAAGTTAACAGAAAAAATAACAATATCCGTAAAGATGCATCAGCTACTTTTAAACACTGAAGAAAAATGAACAATGCTCAAGTTATTAGTTTCAGATTTTTAAAATTTTTTTCTAAATATGACATTTTGGCTCAACGTACATGACATTAAAACCCAGATGAGAAGATCCTTCTTTC
This sequence comes from Xiphophorus hellerii, assembly GCF_003331165.1. Lineage (NCBI taxonomy): Eukaryota > Metazoa > Chordata > Actinopteri > Cyprinodontiformes > Poeciliidae > Xiphophorus > Xiphophorus hellerii. Next base: position 33,369,805 of record NC_045672.1, on the reverse strand, counting down.
CATGAACTGGACTAATCTGCGGCTTTAACGGATCATTTCATGTAAAACGTTGAATGTTAAAAGCTGAATATGTTTAATTTCTCCCGTCTGTGTGGGTCTGGATTATAACCTGGAGGAAAAGCATCTTCAATCTGCAGCCATGTTGGATTTTGTTTTTCATCTGCCAAAAACCTGCTGACCGAATCTGAACCGGGAACCGGAGCCGGAGCCTTCACATTTACACTCCACAAATTAAACTGGATCCCTCTAAATGTCATATTTGGTTTTTATGGATCGGTGTCAAAATTTAAACAGCCAGTCTGAAGAACCAGTCGGTCCCAAACCAAGGAACCGGATCGAATCAGAGCTGAAACTCCGATCCAGGACGGGAATTGGAAAAAAGCAGCCAGAGCTGAACAGAAAACCGATTTATTATCTGGTGTCGAAGATTAAGTTCTGATGACCCGAATGAGACAAAAAGGAATTTGGTCCAAATTGGCTTTAAATCAAAGGGAGCCAAATGGCTCCGGTTGGTCCGGTCCAGTCGCTTCACTCGGGCCAGTTCGGTAGCTCGGCTCCAGTTGGTCCGGTCCGGGTTTCATCTCAGATTCTGTCAGTAAACTTCAGTTTGCCAAGTTTAGGAGAGCGTCGGGTTTCCAGAAACTTCCCTGCTGATCTCTGAGCAGATCAAATTTTTAGTTTGATTTTCTGCCAGAAATTTTTTTAAATGTGACAGAAGAAAAACTAATGAAGGTTGAAAACATGATAGAAAGAGAGGATGTTTGATTTCTTTAACGCAACGGGAAAAAGCCCAAACGTATGGCAGAATAATCAAAGCTGGCCTCACACAGCAGGGGGCGCTCTCCTCCTGATGCTAAACAATCATGTTTGGGCTCGAAACACAACGTAGGAAAAGGTCCATTTTTTTGCATTAAAATTAGACGATGAAAATTATTCATTTTAAAAGTCTGACAAAGAAGAGAAGAAGAAGCTGGACGATAAATTATTATGGTTCCTGTTTGTGTTACGGCGGCTTTGCTGCCACCAAGTGGCCAGAATTAGTCACATTGTGACAAATAGAAAATGTTTTTTTTGCTTTAAAGCATGAAAACATTCTTAATTATAATGAAAGGAGAGAAACAAGTCCTCATTGCATTGGACTTGAAAACCTGACTTAAAGAAATGTTGCGATTTTTCTGATGGGACACAGAACCAGAACACTGCGGTCCAACATGCTTTCTGTGAACAGAAGAAACTTCAGGAAACATCTAACATGTCGTCATTGTTATGCCTTCATGTTTCACCAAACCAATGTTCGTCAGAAGCAAAGATCGGAGATTTGGAGCTGAAAATGTTTGACTCCTGCTTGTGTTTTCCAGCCCAATCGTAGCTTCCTGTTGCGTCGCCGTGACGATCCGTGCTTCGTCTGCAGACTGGTAGTTCAACTTTTAGCTGTGAATGTAGTGAAACCTGGGCTCTCTGTTAACGAGTCACCAGCCAAACATTAAGGTAGAAAACATTAACTCTGAGCCCTCATGATGCCATCTGTGTTGTACCAAGTGTCAAAACCGAAGCAATAAATCCAACATGAAGACAAACCGCTGCAGCGTCTTTGTGGTTGTTGGGTTGGGAAAACGTCTTTATCTGATGGGTGAATTATTTCACTTTAGACTCGATGACATCAGACCAATAATCTATGAAAGATCAATCTTCTTTCTGAGCTGATGCTGCGCCTGCAGGAGAGCACCAAAAGGAACCAATCAGAGCCAGGAGGCGGGGCTTAGCGCTGTCAACCAACTTCATGTACTTGCTGCTAATGGCAGAGAAACTACTTACCATTATAGGAAAACTGTTTATCTGCTGTCAATGGTGGTTATGCTAACTAGCCTAGCTTTCATGGCAGGATGTGTGGTGGTCAATCAGCTGCAGTGTAGCATGAGGATGATTGACAGCGCTAAGACCCGCCTCCTGGCTCATTGTGTCTCATTCTGTCACTATGGTGACAAGCTGAGGAATATGTAAGAAACATCATTTCTAATGGTTACATACTGCAGCTTTAAAGTGTTTGGATCATTTTGAATAAATAGGAAACAGGAAATAGAAAAGTTTCTTTCAATGACTGAAGGCCATTCAGAAGAAAATATAGATGGAAGACATAATAAATAATAATAAATAATAAATCAATCCCAGAAACTTTCCTAAACTAAAAACCTCCCAAAGTAACGGTGTGTGATGAGACTGAGGAGCCAGGAGACTCGGTGGCTCCGAGTCAACAAGTCTTCAGGGTTTCAACACTTCAGCAGAAAGAAAATCTCCATCCACTCCATGATTTTTGTCTTTAGAAATAATATTAAATGTTTAACATAATAAGTTCTGCTCATCTGGGTCTTCAATACAAGCCTGAAGAGACACTTATCAGGATTTATGGGTAAATATAGCAGAATATTAGTGAACATTTATCTGATGCTGTCTGATTATTTTACTAGAAACTCAAAGTTCTTTCATGAGGCCAGAAGGTCGATCCGGCAGATCTCTAATCCGTTCAGGGATTTATAAACTACCAGCAGTTTGAAAGTCTCTACAAAGTTTAAACTACTGCTGAAGAACTGCAGAACCAGGTGGTGTAGAACCAGATGATGTAGAACTGGTTAATGCAGAACCAGGTGGTGTCTCTATCCTCCTGGTTCTAGTCAGAACTCCAGCAGCAGGTTCTGGTCCAGCAGCAGCGTTCTGGACCGTTGGGTTGTCAATCAGACCTGTGAAGACGCTGCTGCAGGAATCAAAGCCACTAAAGAGAAACTAAAGCCTGGATGAGTTTCTCTGATCTGAGACTTTAGTCTCTGGTTCTGGAAATGTTCTGCAGCTGCTAGAAGGCCCACTGGGGAACCGGCTTTATGTGGATCTGGAGGGTCAGGGCAGAGGTCAGAGGTTAGCCTGATCTCTATTTTACAGCTGGAACAACTGAAACTGATTCTAGATCTATAACTCCAGATTTACAGCTCTAGATCTATGACTCTAGATCGTTCCTCTTTAGTAACTTCAGTTTCTGTTCATAAAGTTTCGTCTCATCCACACATTTCTCTGATCTCTGTTCAGTGATGGATGGGGTCAAAGGTCACCTGGTGACATTATAACGTAGAACTGTCATCTGCGTTGTCATGGTAACTGATCTTATTTCCTGTTATACCCTGAGCCAGTGGGAGCTTATAGATATTGAATCAGAGGGTCAGGATGGAGCCTTGGGGAACCCCACATGTGACCTCTGACCTCTTGATACGCTCCTTCCCACCTCAGCCCCTCCTGTTATCCATGCAGCTGTGGAGCTGAGCGCTCCCAAGGACAGCAAGCCTTGATAACAACATCTTATCGGACTTCTGCCAGGAGGCTGAACAACGTGGTTTCATGGCCCTGTGATGTCACTTCCTTCACCCATGTCTTTGTTTTGCACTTTGTTTTGTCTGAATGTTGCCATTTGTCCCAATGTGTCCTTTCCTGTTTTTATTTAATTCCCCTTTTATTATTTAGAAACTGTAGAGTACTCACTATTTAGATCAATATTATACTTCTTAGATTAATTTTTAGATTATTATGCAGAGAAAATCTTATTATTGCAACCAAGAAAAGGAATTAGAACAGAAAAATAAATTCATCCAGAACAGGAACATTTAATTTTTATTACTTAGAAACTGTGGAGTACTCATTACTTTTACAAATTTAGAGCACATTTAGAAAGTCCAGACAATATTTATACTTATCTACCAACCCTGAACAGGAGTATCTAGTTTATCTAGTTTATTTACTTTAGATCAACATTAGTTTCTTTTTCTTCTTCTGCTCTTCCCTTTGGTTTGTCATTTTGTTTGTATTTTCTTTTAATTCCTGTAATTCCCTTTGTATTGCCTTGTTGCTGAAAATATGCTATAGAAATAAAATGACCTTTTACCTTTACCTCAGATCAGATCGTTTGTAATGAAGGAAAGGTGGATGTAGGATATCCAGACAGCAGGAAGAGGAGCTTAATGGATTTATAATTTCTTCCAAGTTTTTATAGTTAAATCGAGTCATTTTTCCTGCATTTGTTGCTTGGCTACAGCATGGGTGATGGGTTTAGTGTGGATGTGCAGATTGATCCTGATTTTTGAATTTCCTCTGTAAAGATGTTGGTAATTCTCTGCAGGCTGTTAGAGACACAGGAGGGATAGTGATCCTCTCAGCTGCTGCTAATAAAGCTCCAGCGTTGTTCATGATTTTATGATTTCCTCCCAGAATGTGTTTTAGTGAGGAGCGATAACTTCAGCCTGTCTCTGTAAACGTGAAGTTGAGTTTTTATCCTGTTTCACATCTCACTGTTGGAGCGTTTCTTCCTACCAGACTCGATCTTCACTGCGACAGGAGAAACGAATCAGTGAACATGATCTACCAGCTGCTCTGCAGGAGCGAGCAGTAAAAAAGTAAAAGTAAAGCTTCCCAAATATTAAGAGTCAAATTTTCCCAGAAAAACCTTTCTACAGCTGAGTGAAATACTGCAGCATCCCTGCTGCTCTTACCTTTTGTATTCTGCAGGAGGTGTGGAGAAAAGTGGCATAGCTGCTAAATTTGAACCCTGACCTCCACAGGATTCATCTCAGACTTTGCTTTGGTAAATCCCATGTTCTTTGGAAATTGTGGATCTGAAGAAAAACTTTGTTTCTTGAATCTCTACATGACAAGGACATCCTTAAGTCTTTTGATACGCTAAAAATACAATTTCAGCTCCCAGAAAGTCTGGAGCTACGTACATCTGTTAGACACCATGCAGTCTCTATCGCTCTCCTCCAGTAAAGCATGTGGACTAAAGGTTCCCACTTCATGCCCAGTTCACACAGCCAGATTTTAAACTTGTCGGCCAATTTTTAAAACCTGAGAGACGACTAACGTGACGATAAAAAAATCTTTGGTATTAAAGGTCTGGAGCACACCGACCGATTTCTAACATCCAGTCTTGAACAAATGGTGAATGAAGTAGACTAAGAAAACTGCCAGATATTTAGTTCTTTATATAAATTTAGCATCAGAGCTCACTGCTGTCAGGCGAGTTCAAACAAACCATCAGAAAATGACAACAATTAAACATTAATGACAGCATGACTGGATAAATCAACCAGTCTGTTCAGTAACGTGGAAAATATTTAAATGTAGTCATTTAATCTGTGCCAAGAGCAAACTGAAAAACACAAAACTGACGATTACTGTGGAAACATGTCAAAATACATATTTATGTAAATGTGAATGTTCTCATCTCTTTGTGTTCATGTTTTTATATTAATGTAGGGATAAAATAAAATTACTCGATCACATGGAGCCGACTCAATCCTGACCTTTGACCCTTCAGCGGCCGTCAGGCAGTAGGAACAGACGTGTGTATTTAAAACGCTTCAGGTCTGAGGAAGAGGAGGAGGAGGAAGAGCCGTCATGTTTAACCTGAAACTCAGTTTCTCATCTGCAGAGCCGTTTCCATGACGATTAATCTGTTTAGGTCAAATTGAAACTCGGCAGCAAACCTTCATCACATCTCCTCTCAGTGAAACAACAACTTTTTTTTAATCACTGAAGTGTTTATTAGTTTGTTTCTGTCACAACCGTCCGGCCAATCAGAGAGCAGCGCCGTTCAAAACGCCTCAGCTTCACCAAGTGTTGGAAAAACTAAAGAGCAGAACTCAGAAGAATCAGAACCAAAGAGATTCTGTGGCATCTCAGACACCAGAACCAGACAGACTCTGAAGAAGAACAGAAACAAGTTTATTATATTCTACCATTAAAACAAAAATCTGATCAATAAATCAGAAAAACTGTCATGTTTCTCGGCCCAAACTGATCCAGAACCAAGCCTGGTTCTGTTTGGAGACAGAAACGGGTCCAAACCGCCACAACAGAACCAAGGAACCGCTTTAGACTGAAGGACATTTTCTCATCTTAAAGCACAATGCTTCAAACGTTATGGCTGATGCTTTTATTTTGGAATGAATCTTTTCCTGCAGAAAACATAATCTGGAGTCACGTTTGTCCTCAGAGGTCAGAGGTCAGCAGCTTCACGTTGGTTACAAACATAAAAGGAAACAGAAAGCTCTCAAGTAGAGACGTAAAAAGACAGAGGGATCAGCCAATCACAGCGCAGCATGGCCACCGACATCAGAGCAGGATGATGACGTCGAAGCTGCAAACGTCTGAAGCGGCGATAAAGACGACGGGCTGGAACCGAATCGTCAGTCGGACTTCTTGTCGCTGCTCGCCTGCAGGCAGAGAGCAGGGCAAAGACACCGTTACATGGGAGGTCAGATTCTCTTAGATTTAAGGCAGTCTGACTGATTTAAGGTGGTCCTGGCGGGCCCTCGGTGTGCCGCTGACTGGAGGAACTCGCCTGCAGCTTGCTGTGCTCCTGCAGCAGCCGGTCGTACTCCACCGTCAGGTTCTCAGCCTGTTTCTTCATCGCCGTCACGTCGCTGTCTGATTTCTGAAGAGCTGCATCAGAACATCAGAGGTCAGGTTAAACCTTAAAGTTTCTTCAGCTCTCATGTGACCTCCTGACCTTTCTTGGTGTCCTGCAGCTGCTCCTTCAGGGTTTTCAGCTCCTCCTTCAGAACCTTGTTCTCCTCCTGGATTCCCGTTCCTTTCTTTCCGGCTTCTGGAAGTTCAATTCCAGCCTCACGCAGTTTCTGAGGAAAACATGGGAACACAAACGTTAACGTCCTGACTGACCCGAACGTTACGCATTCACTTGCTCTGATTTATCCAGAAAGTTCCTCTAAACTAGCATCAGCTGCTGATCTCAACTGCTCCTCTGACTTCCTGTTACCTCCTGGATTAAACAATAATCTGTTTAATCTGGCCTATCTCCGCCCATTCAAACCTGCGCTTTTGATTGGCTCGTTACGATGATGTCATCTGCTACCAAACAGACCGGACTGCACTAACTGGACTGAGTAGCTGAATGCATTTCAGGACTTCCAGCTGTGACCTTTGCCCTCCAGCTGACCTGAGCGACGCTGCAATCTGAACTCCATCCATCTAAGAAGCTCAAACGTTTCTGTGAGGAGAAGGAAGTCGTTTCCATCCACGCCACAATTCAAAACATTCAGAAATCAGCGTCGACGGAAACCCGGCAGCAGACGGTCGTCGTGTTGGCAGCAACACGTCGACCGTCTGCGGCATCGCTGGTGCCGATCCGGCTCAGACGACCCGTAGAACCAGAGAGGAGGAAGAGGCGGTCGTCACCTCCTGCAGCGCCTCGTTCTCCTCCATGAAGCTCTGCGCCGCGGCGCTGGCGCCCTCCGCCTGCTTCCTGAACGCCTCGTTGGACGCCATGAGGGTGGCCTGCTGCGACAGCAGCGTGGCGAGGCGTCGCAGCAGCCTGCAGCACAAACACACCAACAGTCAGTCAGCAGCATGAACTCTCCTGGGATCAGGGGGTTGAAACACATCCAGTCATCGCTGACATTTCCAGGCTCTGAGGGTCACACACACACACACACACACTGTGCTGAAGGCGATGATGTCAGAGTGAGTAAGAGGAAGGGAGCAGCAGGCAAGGACGCCGATGTTTGACTCGTCTGGAGGAGGCGGCGCTGTGTTCATGTTGGGAGTATGTAAATTTGTGGTCTCTACAATGCAACAGCTGCGTGGAGTCAGCAGGAGGCGGCCATGTTGTCATGTGACCCAGGAACACGTGCAGCTTGTAAATATCTGCCTGCTGATGCATTCAGGGGCCTTCAGGCAGCTGCAGCTATTTGTGGCAGGTTTCCGCCCCACAACGCAAAGATGCTGCGACGCCGCCGACCCGCTGCCATCATTTCCAGCAGCTCAGCTGGGTGTCCAAACAGAACGCTGGTTCTGACCCGACTCCCCACATGGTTCTGGTCTGACTGTAAAGGTCCAGCTGCTCCCAGTCTGGTGAAGATGATGTTCATCTGAAGATCTTTCAGCGTCAGAAACGTCCAATGAAACATTAAAACTGAATGTCGGCTACAGTGACTCCGCGGCCTTTCCCTCCAGTCTGGGACCAGCACTGGGAGCACTGGGACTACTTTCAGCGGCGGATGGATCGCTGTGAGGTTGGAAACTGATCCAAACAGCAGGGCCGCTTCCTCTCCATCCTCCAAGCCGGGAACCCTATCAGGTCGTTCCGACCAGAAGCGGAGCGGCAGAGAAAGGGCTTCCTCCGCTCCAAATATGGCCGCCGATGACATCACAGCCCCGAAATACTCCCAGCAGCTGCGCCTGTTCCAGCCACGCGTTTCCTCCTGACTCCCGGCGCAGGAGAACTTCCTCCCAGACTCGGGTTGCAGCAGCTGCAGGATCACATGCTGCAGCTGCTGCAACGCAGCAGGCGGGCCGCTGCCGCCCCCTACTGGTAGGACACATGAACCAAAAGCAGCAGGCGGGCCCAGGCTGATGGACAGTGTGTGTGTGTGTGTGTGTGTGTGTGTGTCTCACAGGCAGAGCAGCAGGGCGAAGCCGGCGATGTACTCGTTCCTCTGCGCTCTGAACAGTTTCATGTGGATGTGTTCGATGGCCGTCGGGTTGTTGGTCACGTCCACCTTGTCCGTCAGGCTGTACTTCCTCGCCTCGCGGAACGCGTCTGGACACACACACACACCACGTTACCACGGCAACAGACCAGCGACCAGCCGGGTCGGGAGCATTCAGGCCGATGTACCGATGAGGAGGAAGACGAGGATGGCGATGGCCACCATGAACCAGGTGTTCCCATAGAGAGCCACCGTCTGCACCAGCCGGGACTTGAAGATCCGACTCCACCTGAACGCACCAGGAGGAAAACTGGGTCAGAATTGGGTCAGAACCGGGATGAGTCCAGTTCCCGGTTCAGAAAGAAAGAGTAAAGATACCCAGCTCTGAGATTCTCAGGGTTTCAGCTTCAGACCAGGAGAAACGAACTCAGAGTAACTGAACTCTGAGTCCAGAGAACAGGAAGCCCCAACCAATGGCATGCAGATAACGCGATTCACCATGACAACAGCACAAAAGAAACCCGAAAGAGTCTGGTTCCAGCAACCAGCGTTGCTGATGTGCTCAATAGTACTGAAGTCACAATAAATGATCTTCAGTCTGGACTTGACGTCCTCCAGAACCAGAATTATTTTATTAGAGCCATTTTCTCTCTGGAAGCTTCTAGATCAGGGGGGTCCACAGTCGGTCCTGGAGGCCCGACATCCTGCATGTTTTAGTCTCTCCCTGGTTTAACACACCTGGATCCAATGACAGCTCCTTAGAGGCCTTAGGAGAACCTTGACCTGCTGAGATGGTTGTTGGTACCAGGGAGAGAATAAAACATGCAGGATGCCAGACCTCCAGGACCCACTTTGGGCTCCACTGTTCTAGATGCAGCAGCAGATCTAGGTGCAGCAGATCTAGGTGACTGACCTCTTGGGTGAGACGAAGGGAATGCAGAGCAGCAGGACGAGGAAGACCTCGGCGTAGAGGAAGGTGGCCACGGCCGTCCACTGGAGACTCATCTGGACTCCTGGACCGGAGAGAGACAGACCCATCAGAACCACATCAGTCCAGTTGGTTCAGAGCCATTCCTGATCTGATCCGATAATCTCTGAGCTTCCATGTGGAGTCGGACCAGAACCCGATCAGAACGGTTAGTCTGGTCCCGGTCATTCAGACCAAAACCTCCAGGTCAAAGGCCACCACCAGGTGGAGTGGCCTAGCCAAAGTCTGACCTACAAAACCTCTGAGTCTGAATTCAATCAACTCAGCAGGGCAAAGGGGGGGGGGTCAAAGGTCATTCTCAGTGACCCTAGATACCTTCTTAGTAGGTTCAGGGTGTAAATACTTTAACAGAACAAATCAAGGAGGCGCCTGGTGTGAATATTTCTTGTGGTTCTGGAGAATCGGTTCTCCAGGAATGTTCCGGGTCCAGTGGATCATTTCCCGGGAGGTGTGGCAGCCTGAAGGCTTCCTTCAGCTCCAGAACTCCGAGGTAACAAGAACCTGGACTGGTTCCCCGAAGAAGCTTTAAACTGGATCCGGCTCAGTCTATTTCCTGAAAATTAAAGTCAAACTGTCGAGTGATTCTTTAATCAACTGATTCCGTCTATTTGCTGGATCCGGCAACCTTGACAATACTGGACCTGGCCGTGGAACTCTGAGTAATATTACCTTCAGCCCTCCTTCAGCGTCCCCGACTCACCTTACAGCGCAGAACCGGGACCAGAACCGGAATCAGAGAGGGAACGAACGGACTGCTGGCTGCTCTATTAGCCGTTAGCTTAACCTGCTATGTCTAGTACTTCCTGGCACGTTTATGCCAGCTCACGCTGGGCGCTGATTGGACAAACCGAGAAAATGGGCGGGTCATAAACAAAAACATTGCAATTAGTTTTATTAGCTTGTTTTGAATTAACGTATTTAATTTAAAATATAATTGAATGTAGATTGAATTAAATTCTCTTTTCTCATTGAAACTGTGGTTTGGTTCTGGTCCAGTTTGGCGAACTGGGTCAGTACCGCTGGTTGTCAAACGGCCCATTAAGACCACGTGTTACCAGCAGCTTCCTGTTTGCTGCTTCCTTCAACCACCAGCAGAGGGAGACACTGACTACAGAAAGCATCGCCGCTTGACCAGAGATGAGCTTAACAACAGCGATGTCTCACTCGGACACATTTATCACAAATCAAAACCCCTCATTATACTGGTCCAGGGGTCTCAAACTCCAGGCCTCGAGGGCCGCAGTCAGTCCTGCAGTTTTTAGATGAGCCACAGGTACAAAACACTGGAATGAAATGGCTTCATTACCTCCTGCTTGTGTAGATCAGTTCTCCAGAGCCTTGCTAATGACCTAATTATTCTTTTCAGGTGTGGCGCAGCAGAGGCACATCTAAAAGTTGCAGGACTGCGGCCCTCGAGGACTGGAGTTTGGGACCCCTGCCGGTAGCAGCTCCGGTTTCAGTGTAATTATCAACACGGAAGCTGTTCTCCACACCATAATAGTCTTTCTATATTATGAATTGTTATACAGTCCTGACCCTTAAATTATAGCAATGTAATAATTCACTTAAGTCGTGCTTTTGAGAAACACGAAGTGATTTTTTCTTAACTTATCATACAAATCTGAATATGCCAAAATATGTACCCATCTTCAAAATACACATTGATGTGCATTTCTGTAATTTTTTCTTAGAGGGAGCTGGTCATGTGTCGTCTCTGCTCTGTGGTGAGATTGATCGTTTCTGAGATAACCAGCCAGTTCACACTGAGAAAAATATAAATGCAGAGACCTGGTAGATGATAATTCATACATTGTTTATGTAATCTGTTCGGGTTCTTGTCTAATACTTTACATGTGAATGCCTCGGTTCTAGAACCACCGTCAATGCATAATAAATATGAATATATTACAGTCTACATTTCATAGTATTTAAAAAAAACTTTCAACATTCTAAATTACGAGGTAAAGACTTTTTTTTACAAGACTGCACCAGCACTGTTAATAGCAGATTAATCTGTCTTATATTTGAAAGCCATGTCTAAACATTAAGCATTGATGATGTAATCTGTACTGGATTATCTCAGTCTCAAAACTGGATTTGTTTATATGAATTTGAGACAATCATTACTTCAGACTTTTTGAAAGATCTACTACAATATACATGTTTGTGGATTAATCAGTACAAGTTTTCTCTTGCATAGTGTCACCAGATGTTCTGTGTGACCCGGTGAAGGTGAAGCTCCCAGCCGCTTCCAGACCTGCAGGACTTTCTCCAGGTCTTGGTCTTGGTTCTGACTTCCAGAAGTTCTGGTTTGGACTTGTTAGGTTCACATGTCATCAACTTCTAGTCAGTGTCTCTTCTGAAATAAAATAGCTCTAATAGCTGAATCACTTCCTTAGTGCAGTCGGGTTCTCCAGAGTAACATCCTCATTACTTGACTCGGGTGTGTTGAAGAAGAGACACATCTAACAGCTGCAGGACAGCGGCCCTCCAGGCCTGGATCTGAGGATCTGATCCAGCTGGTAGTTTGCTTTTGTGAAGTCATCAGTTGCAACAAGCTGGAATTGCATAAAGATCATCTCTGTCCTACTCAAAGTCACTGGCATAGATTGGATAGAGCTGTGGCCTGATAAAGAAGGCTGGTTCTGTTCTGGGACGACTGTGGAATCTCTGGAGACAATGGTGCAAAGAAGGATTCTTCATAAAATCAAAGTTATGGACAACCTTGAGCATCCTCCCAACAGCCATCACCAGCTTCAAAAACTCTGAAGAATCTGAATGAGTTACAACATCGTTTCATTTCCCTTTGTCATTGATAAAGTATTTTTGAATTTGAAAGTATTATCACAACCTATTTTCAGTACTTTCTTCTAAATATTAGAGTGTGCACACCAGCTTTGTGATCCCAATCTAATAAGATGTCTGCATCTTATTAGACTGTGTGTACTATTATTATTATTAGTTCTATGCCTACATTAGCCAGGTTTAGTAAAAATGTACAATTGTTACCCTGAAAAGCATGAAAGCTGGTACAGTTGTAAAAACAAACCCTTTTTCGTAGTGTGTATGCAGCATGATCGTCCTGGTTGATGTAGCCATTTGTTTAAAGCAGTGGTTCTTAACCTCTTTTGAGGTACCGAACCCATCAGTTTCATATGCGCATTCACCGAACCCTTCTTTAGTGATAAATATTTATTTATTTTTTTCCAAATTCAAGACATACAGAACAGACCAAAAGTTTGGACACACCTTTTAATTCAATGAGTTTCCTTTATTTTCATGACTATTGACATTGTAGATTCACACTGAAGGCATCAAAACTATGAATAACATGTGGAAATATGCACTAAACAACAAAGTGTAAAACAACTGAAAATAGCCCTTATATTCTAGTTTCTTCACAGTAGCAACCTTTTGCTGTGATTACTGCTTTGCACACACTCTGCATTTTCTTGATGAGCTTCAAGCAGGTAGTCACCTGAAATGGTTTTCACTTCATAGGTCAACCTGCCCTGTCAGGTTAATAAGTGGGATTTATTGCCTTATAAATAGTTGTTGGAGCTATTTATTCTTTATTTCTTTATGCATTTGAATTTTGTTAGTTTATTTTTTACATTTCTAGTTTTTGTATTATTTGCAGGTTAATAATTGTCAATTCTATTTATCTTTTGTTTTTATTATTTGTTCTTATTTATTTGTTTTCTAAAGACAGGAAGTGAGGTGGATCAATCCACTTTCTATAAGTGTAGGGGCCTGGTAAAGGACCAGCAGGCATTTGGGTTTGGGGCCTATGGTTTTTACCAGAGCACCAGTGCAACAGGGCACCAGAGACAGAAGTAGATAGGAGTAACAAAGAAAAGTTTGAATGTTATAAGTGTTTTGCTGAAAAGGAAAATAAAAGCAACCAAGAAAATCAAGAAGTTTGGACATTAAACTTTTTGTGCCTGCGTGAAGAATCTGGACCCCAGTACCTCATAGTGGCGGATGGAACTTTTTATTGGATGTTTGGTTTGACAAACAATCGCCACTACAATAGTCATGAAAATAAAGAAAACCCATTGAATTAGAAGGTGTGTCCAAACTTTTGGTCTGTACTGTAGGTATATGTTTTTTTGCTGGTGCACAAAATGAGCCGTGCATGAACGTCATCTTTGCTCAAAGAACAAAACCATGAACTCACAGCAAGTTACAGTATTACTTTATTCTGGCCCCCAACAATATTTTGGCCCCATAAAAGAATTTCAGCCCCCAAAAATATTTTTTTACTATTTTACAAATTAAAAATAAATTTGGATTTTTTCAAAGAATTAAATTTTTTTTAATAACTTAATTTTTTTTTATTTTAAATTGAGTTTGTTTTTTGTCCTTTTGAATCCACAAAATACTTTTTTGGGGCCAGAATAAAGTGTTGCACAAATGACATACCTGCATATCAGTGAGACTCCTGCTGTTGTTTTTGGGAGACCAGTTCAGAGAGGCGTGGCTTCAGAGAGGCGTGGCTTCACCTTGGCAGGTGCATCTTCAGAGCAAAGTCTGTTCATTTTCTTCTTTTTTTGCTCGACATATTTAGTATGGATTAAAATATTAAGAAAGAAACCACGCGACGTACAACTACGACAGCCGCTGATACTGCGTGCACTAAATTCCCCGCAGCCCTGATTGGCCGAGCAATGTAACATGATCCTCTGCAGCCAGTGATGGCCAAGCGGGGCGGGTCATCACGACTTTACACAAGTGTGTGTTTACCTCCGCGGCAGAGGCTCCGCCGAACCCCTGAGACCGACTCATCGAACCCCTGGGGTTCGACCGAACCCAGGTTAAGAACCACTGAGTTAAAGCAATTAATGTTTAAAATACAGGAATTATATTTGAAGCAGTACATCAGTCCTTTATTAAAATGTTCAAAACAATCTGCATATAGGAAGACCTCAAGTTCAAAATCCCAAAAGTTCTGGAAATCCTTTAAAATGGACCTGGTCCATGGAGGACAAAGTCCGGGTGGATCAGGTTCTTAGTCCTTCTCACAATCTGAAGGATTTCATGTCTCACTGGTTCCTAAGGGACACAAATAAATATTTACTTTTAATCACTTGCTGTTAGTTGATTTTTATTATTATATTCAGGGATGTACCCACCAATCAAATCTTTTTATATTATATTTCCAGAGAGAGCGCGAGGCGTAGCATGTTTTGGCAGATAGCATGTTCAGCCTGGTAGGATAAATAAAATAAAAACATCACTTTGTGTTTCTGAAAAGCAAGACTTAAGTGAATTATTACACTGCTATGATAATTCATCAATTAAGGACTAGGGTTTTATAAGATAATATAAAAAGGCTATCTTGAATAAATTCAACTATATATAAAAAGACGCTAGCCTGACGCTATTAGCATGCAGAAGCGCTAGCATAGCTCGGTAGCACACCTTACTCACTTAGATCGCTAGCTTGTGATGATAGTTGCACAATTAAATCAATTAACATTAATAATAATAACGTGGAGATAAATAGCTAAATACATTAGATAGATATTTCACTTACCGCTCCTCTGTCCCAGGCTGAGGTCTAAACTGTCGGTGCTTCGTCATCGCTACAGCGCTGTTGGAATGGGTTAATGTGATTGGCTGAAACATAGTGGGGCTTCGTTCATATGATTGGGTGAAACAACTTCAGCTAGCTGATTGGCTGATGTTCATCCAATCAGATATACAATTTATTTTAAAAAAAGACATTTGTGGATTGAGATGTCAGGGGAGTTTCAAAATTCACACACAAATGCAGCGAAACTCACAGGCCAGAAACAGCGTGCAAATCAAGATATATTTGTGTTTGCATCAAAAATACAAGTGTGGATCTTGTTCTGTGCATTTGTGAATTTTTTGCATTTGTGAATCTTGGTCTGTGCATTTGTGAATTATGAGACAGTTTTAGCTCCATAGAGGTCGGCCCGTTGCTGTGATTTGTCACAGCGTCCGCCATATTGAACGTGGCCTATGTGACAGTAAGCTAACACAAGTAACTGGACCAAACTTCACAAAGTGCCGTTCTACTAAGTATTTTAAGTTAATAAATGTCATTGACACATTTTCTCACACACACTAATATATTTGGTAATCAAAGAAATGACTAAAGACAGAGTTTCTAACTTTTAATGTGATTATTTAATTATTTTGGGAGATTTCTGAATAAAGAGCACAATGTTTTAATTTGCTAGAAATGATTCTGATAGTTTTTTATATTGACATTGATGAACAGACACACTTTTACAGTGTTTTATTCAAGAACATATTTACATGATTTCATAATTTAATGTACATTCAACATTTCAAGAGAAGAAAAAAAAATTGTTTTTATATTTTATTGATAAATGACTTTTGATTTATCAGTTATTGTCAAACATTAAACTACATATTTTTCTTACTTTTTTCCAGAAAAAAAATTACATTATGTCAACTCTGCTATTGACAGCAAAGGGTGAAAAAAATTCTAAGAGTAAATCATATTTATTTAATTACATAAGCTGTGTTAATACACCAACACTTCAGATTGAGATATTTAAAAGTACACAAAAAGTGAAAGAATAAAACATTTATTTATTATACTGGGAACACTGGCCATAGGCAGGGCTTCAGTCTGCTGGTCACACTGGGAGAAGTCCAGTGAGTTCTGAGACGTCCTGCTACTCAGGCTAAAGCCCAGGATAAAGGAGAAATTATCCAAAAGTGTAATAGAAAATACATATATTTTTCCTTCACATTCAGAAAAAAGCCATTTTCATCATGTTGGGCTCTGACTCGTAGCATCTTTATAGCTAAATAGCGGCGTTGTGAAGCTGAGCTGTGAAACAGAAGAACAGCAGCTCCAGCGCTGATCCTGACTGACCTTTCCTCTCTAAATCCCCGGGTCTTTAATGCACTTCCTCTCTAACAGCGGTTTCTTACGGATCCCCCTAGGGGACATGGGGATTTTTTTTTCTTTTGCGTTCCCTCGCAATACTGTACTGGTCAGTTATGCAGCATAATTTAACACTGTAAGCCTTTCTTACGGTGGGCGCCGTACTTTCTGCTTTAATATAAGGTTATGTGAGGTTTTTCCATGAATGTTAGAATCTTTTTGTGAAATATCTGAAGTTTTATATCTTTCTTTAGGATAGAAAGGCACCACAAACCTACGATATAAACAGAAACTTTCCGTAAGTAGGAAAGAAATAAAAACACATCCTAATTTGGACTATTTCTGAGTTATTATCGCGGGTAATAAATCATCTGACAGTTTTGATTGTGTCTGTTGTTCTAGTCTGAATGGTTTAAAGAGCTGCTTTCAGTGCCGCTCCATCTTAGCCTTAACAGACATAAACATGCAGTAAAAAAATTGATTTTCAATCAGTGTTTTGCATCAAACAGTTAATAATAATAGACACATTTTCACTGAGGCTCTGTAAGAGCCATATGAATGAAATAAGTAATTATTGATATGACAGGAGCAGCGGATTTGACACTTAGGTAGGCCTGTCACGATAGCAAATTTTGCTGAGCGATTAATTGTCTCAAAAAATTATTGCGATAAACGATAATATTGTCTGAAGACCTTTTTACACTGATTTAATGGAAATGACGTAATAATGCATGTGATTTCCTGCCAAAGATAGATACACTTTATTTTCAAAAGAATATTAAACACTGGAGCTGATAAACAAAATAAACAAAACAACCAAAAACAAAATGGATTCTCAGTCTCCATTAACAAAAAATGTACTTGATAAAAACTAAACAACATAAAGCCAAAGTGGAAATAAATACTGCATTCAACCAAAAAGAGTGCAGATTATGAAGTCTGTATATTATGTTGCCCTTCAGTAATAATTAGATTTAAATAGAGAAGATGGGCACATCGATTACCTGATGCAATAGTTCACACTACATGATTTTTTGCTCCTATTTTTCCCCTTACAACAATCTTAGATCGTTGGTCTTTCTAAGATTGTGTGGTGTGTTACGGTAGATCATCGTTGCCGCTCCGATCTAAATCAGGGGTTTTCCCGACTGGGATCTTAACGCAGCCTGTTGAATGTGACAGGCAGCCAATCAGAAAGCGCGGATTCTCCTCCGCACTTTCTGAGGGGAAATTACGTCGGGGAATCCCAAACAGCTGACACGGCGCAACCCGAAGTCCAGCCGACGTGGAAACAACATTAATGTTTATTCAACATGCAAAGAATATAGAAATGACAAGAGGAGGAGTTGGAGCCAAATTGCTACCGCAGTTGATAAACCCGGTAACTTTTCAGCTGTTCTTCGTTAACGTGACGTAAATAGGTTCTAATGATTTTCATTCAGTCAGGACTTTACGCTGACACTAGCCACATGCATTGCAGGTAGATTGTAGTAAAGCATTGATTAATGCCTGGTTTTAAAATTAGTTCACTGAACTTGTAGCCATTATTTTGTGCCCATTGTTGGACACCACACGGCCGGACCGAACCCGATCGAACCGTTATACCTAGGATTTCTGTCGGCTAATGTGTGGTCTGTCAGGTTTTAAAAATGGGCCGACAATCGAATGACAGCTCTAAGATCGTGTGGTGTGCGCTGGGCTTTACACTAAGGAAATGAGGAAGGGAGGGTCAGTGGAGAGCACCGGAGTTGAGCCTTTTTTCATTCGGTGTCATCAACAGAAAGAGAAAAAGGTCGGGAGAGACGATAATGCCGATAATTGAAATGACGTCGATAGTTTTAATTTATCGTACGATTAATCGATTTATCGTTTATCGCGACAGGCCTACACTTAGGTGTGTCGACGTGGGAGTGACGTCACCAGGTATGAATGGGAAGGATACTGGCTTTGTGTGTATGAGGAAGCGGTGAGCGGGACGGTCAGTCCTTGCAAAGTTTGGAGCCTGATCATCAAAATGGAATAAATCGATAATTGTGACAGAATAAAGAAAAGGTTTGGAGTTGATTGATACACGGACAGATGAGATTCCCCGAGTTAATCCAGTGCGGCCCTTTACCATCATTAGTTTGTTGTGTTTTTAATAATAAAAACTTGTTAATAATAAAAACTGTTTGGTGCAAAACACAGGGTTAGGGTTAGGGTTAGGGTACCCTAACCCTAACCCTAACAGCTGTAAACTAGTGAAATTCGTAATTCATACAGGGGAAGGCTAATTTTAGCATGTAGCATAGCTAATTATTATCCCGCAGGGCACCATTAGATAAAAATAGAAAAGTAGATAACATGTATAATTGAGAAATGTATTTTATGCTCAAACTGTTTTTTATTTTCATTATACAGATCCACGTATCTATTTATAAATATTTCTGTTCCCTTTGCTCATACAAGCTACAGAACCATTTAGCACAAACTGCTATGGTTCAACATAACGGTATGTATAACTACACTTGAAAAATATAAAATATTTTTTACATACCAGTTTTCTAGTGTTTCTCTTTTATTTTTAAAGGTTAATCTTTTTTAAATATGTTTTGTACACCAATGTTAAATTTCTGGAAAGTCTAATATATTTTATAAACTAACAGCAGCCATTATAGTTGGGTGTAGTACCCAGATGTGATACTTTAATGATGAGTAGCACAACTTCAATATAGTTTTAGTAAGTAACTGCAATAAACTACACAAGTAAGAGTAACAAAGTATTTGGTGAAATGGCTATTATTAGCTACTGTTTTACTGATCATAATGTGTAATGTGATTTTTTATTTTGTTTTTTTCAGATGCCTCTGAATGTTCTTGAAGCTGTTCTCCAGGAGGTGATACCAGCACAGGGAGACTCAGCTTACCTCACCTTGGCTTTGACCTGCAAGACCTTTCAAGCCGTTGTGTCTGAGCCAGTTTTCAGGAAGAAGACTCACTTTGCTTGGCTGGATGGTAAGGACCTTTGACTTTTTTCACCTAAAACATGTGAAATTAGATTTCAACTACATGAAATCGATTTTTCATTAACAGGTGAGATCAACTGGGGCAAATTTTCAAAAACATTCAAGGCAGAAAACCGGATTCCTTTTGCGGTTGTAACGTGTTTTTCCTGCAACCGGTAATATAAAGACTGTGGGCTTCACCGGCGATGGAAGACGAGGAGAGTACCCTGGTTACTACTGTGATGGCCGACCTGGACACTGCACTGACTGTCAATACTGAATGCAAGGAGAATATTAGTTGCTTTCCTCAGTCTTTCACACATTTCAGTTGTCACACATTGTTAGTTTTTTTTGTGACATGCCATTTTAAATCATTTCTGCTAAATAATATTTGCTTTTTGACTTGTGCAGTCATCCTTTTTAATAATGTGTTCTTTCAATATTATTTACATTTTTGAATGTTCCTTTGTTGTAGCTCAGTTGATTTACATTATTTAGTTTTCACAGAAATGGTGCCGTTTCCACACAAAGTTACATTGTGGCTGTAATTTGTTGGAGAGAGTAGAACCAATAAAGTAGTTGTAAATATATTGTAACAGCGTTGTTTAACAATAGGATAACCTTGTTTTAAAAATTTTAAATGCAAGCAAAGCTAATAACTTGCAATATTTTATATGTGTAAATACAATGTTTCCTATACTTTTTGAACAATGACTGGAATCAATACAAATTTTTTTTACAAACCTGACATACAGCTAAGTTGTTTATGTTTTAACAGTCAGAATCAACTGTTGGGGTTTTTTGTAATAAAGCAAGCACATACAGAAACATATTGTTCGGTTACAAACAAGATTAAACGAGCAGAGCGAAGGTGTAGTCGGGGTGGAGGTGATGGAAGCTCAGATGAGGAGCAGTTGCACACATCAAGCTGGACTTTATGAAGGGTGGAGGAGATGAGCCCGGCGCCGTTAGGCTGGGATGGAGACACATGATCAGGTGATTGGCTGAGCAGCTGAGATGAAGACAGTTATAGTTAGAATTTACACATTGGTTTAATTTATGTAACCAGTGACTTTATTCAAAAAGGTTTTCATATAGAAAAAAGATCATTCTCTCTGGCAGTTACCAGCGCAGTGTCTACTGCCGGGGTCCGAGCCCCAAAGATTATTTCTTGTCAAATAAACTTTCTAAAACCTACTTTCTCTCTGTGTGAGTCTTTCCAGGTTGAAGCTACATTTAAAATTTTAATTAATCTCTTTGGGTTTTGCAACAATTGGATATTTAAGGTCTTTATTTTATGAATCGATTGCAATTGGTAGAATTGAATTTCTAAATGGAATAGTGGGACACCAATCAGTTTACTGGTTGAACTGGAGTCCATCCATCCATCCATCCATCCATCTTCTTCCGCTTATCCGAGGTCGGGTCGCGGGGGTAGCAGCTTCAGAAGGGAGGCCCAGACTTCCCTCTCCCCAGCCACTTCTTCTAGCTCCTCCGGGGGAATCCCGAGGCGTTCCCAGGCCAGCCGAGAGACATAGTCCCTCCAGCGTGTCCTGGGTCTTCCCCGGGGCCTCCTCCCGGTGGGACGTGCCCGGAACACCTCACCAGGGAGGCGTCTAGGAGGCATCCTGACCAGATGCCCGAGCCACCTCAACTGGCTCCTCTCGATGTGAAGGAGCAGCGGCTCTACTCTGAGTCCCTCCCGGATGACTGAGCTTCTCACCCTATCTCTAAGGGAGAGCCCAGCCACCCTACGGAGAAAACCCATTTCGGCCGCTTGTATCCGCGATCTCGTTCTTTCGGTCATGACCCAAAGCTCATGACCATAGATGAGGGTGGGAACGTAGATCGACCGGTAAATCGAGAGCTTCGCTTTTTGGCTCAGCTCTCTCTTCACCACGACGGACCGGTACAGCGCCCGCTTGACAGCAGACGCTGCGCCAATCCGCCTGTCGATCTCCCGCTCCCTTCTTCCCCCATTCGTGAACAAGATCCCGAGATACTTAAACTCCTCCACTTGGGGCAGGACACCCCCCCTGACCCGGAGAAGGCACTCTACCCTTTTCCGGCTCAAGACCATGGCCTCGGATTTGGAGGCACTGATCCTCATCCCGGCCGCGTCACACTCGGCTGCGAACCGCTCCAGCGAGAGCTGCAGATCACGATCTGATGAAGCCAAAAGGACCACATCGTCTGCAAAAAGCAGAGATGAGATCCTAAGGCCACCAAATCGGATCCCCTCAACACCTTGGCTGCGCCTAGAAATTCTGTCCATGAAAGTGATGAACAGAATCGGTGACAAAGGGCAGCCCTGGCGGAGTCCAACTCTCACCGGAAACGAGCCCGACTTACTGCCGGCAATGCGGACCAGACTCTGACACCGGTCATACAGGGACCTGACAGCCCGTATCAAAGGGCCCGGTACCCCATACTCCCGGAGAACCCCCCACAGGGCTCCCCGAGGGACACGGTCGAACGCCTTCTCCAGGTCCACAAAACACATGTAGACTGGTTGGGCGAACTCCCATGCACCCTCCAGGACCCTGCCGAGGGTGTAGAGCTGGTCCAGCGTTCCACGACCAGGACGAAAACCACACTGCTCTTCCTGAATCCGAGGTTCGACTATCCGACGGACCCTCCTCTCCAGGACCCCTGAATAGACCTTGCCAGGGAGGCTTAAGAGTGTGACCCCTCTATAATTGGAGCACACCCTCCGGTCCCCCTTTTTGAACAGGGGGACCACCACCCCAGTCTGCCAATCCAGGGGAACTGCCCCCGATGTCCATGCGACATTGCAGAGTCGCGTCAACCAACACAACCCTACAACATCCAGAGCCTTAAGAAACTCCGGGCGGATCTCATCCACCCCCGGGGCCCTGCCACCGAGGAGCTTTTTAACCACCTCGGCGACCTCGTCCCCAGAGATTGGAGAGCCTAACCCAGAGTCCCCAGGCTCCGCTTCCTCAGTGGAAGGCATGTTGGTGGGATTGAGGAGGTCTTCGAAGTACTCTGCCCACCGGCCCACAACGTCCCGAGTAGAGGTCAGCAGCACACCATCCCCACTATAAACAGTGTTGGTGCTGCACCGCTTCCCCCCCCTGAGACGCCGGATGGTGGACCAGAATCGCCTCGAAGCCGTACGGAAGTCTTTCTCCATGGCCTCTCCAAACTCCTCCCACGCCCGGGTTTTTGCCTCAGCAACCGCCCGAGCCGCATGCCGCTTCGCCCGCCGGTACCCATCAGCTGCTTCCGGAGTCCCACAGGCCAAAAAGGCCCGATAGGACTCCTTCTTCAGCCTGACGGCATCCCTCACCGAAGGTGTCCACCAGCGGGTTCGAGGGTTGCCGCCGCGACAGGCACCGACAACCTTGCGGCCACAGCTCCGATCGGCCGCCTCGACAATGGAGGCATGGAACACGGTCCACTCAGACTCCATGTCCCCCACCTCCCCCGGGACGTGTTCGAAGTTTTGCCGGAGATGGGAGTTAAAGCTCCGTCTCACAGGGGATTCCGCCAGACGTTCCCAGCAGACCCTCACAACACGTTTGGGCCTGCCAGGTCTGACCGGCTTTCGCCCCCACCACCGGAGCCAACTCACCACCAGGTAGTGGTCAGTGGACAGCTCCGCACCTCTCTTCACCCGAGTGTCCAAGACATACGGCCGCAGATCCGATGAAACGATGACAAAGTCGATCATCGAACTGCGGCCTAGGGTGTCCTGGTGCCAAGTGCACATATGGACACCCTTATGCTTGAACATGGTGTTCGTTATGGACAATCCATGGCGAGCACAGAAGTCCAGCAACAGAACACCGCTCGAGTTCAGGTCGGGCGGGCCGTTCCTCCCAACCACGCCCCTCCAGGTCTCACTGTCATTGCCCACGTGAGCGTTGAAGTCCCCCAGCAGAACAAGGGAGTCCCCAGGAGGAGCACTCTCCAGTACCCCCTCTAAGGACTCCAAAAAGGGTGGGTAATCTGAACTGTCGTTCGGCCCGTAAGCACAAACGACAGTCAGAACCCGTCCCCCCACCCGTAGGCGGAGGGATGCTACCCTCTCGTTCACCGGGGTAAACCCCAACGTACAGGCGCCGAGATGGGGAGCAACAAGTATGCCCACTCCTGCCCGACGCCTCTCACCTTGGGCAACTCCAGAGTGGAAGTATGTCCAGCCCCTCTCAAGGAGACTGGTTCCAGAACCAGAGCCGTGCGTCGAGGTGAGACCGACTATTTCTAGCCGGAACCTCTCGACCTCACGCACTAGCTCCGGCTCCTTCCCCACCAGAGAGGTGACATTCCACGTCCCAAGAGCCAGTTTCTGCAACCGAGGATCGGACCGCCAGGGTCCCCTCCCTCTGCTGCCACCCATCCCACACTGCACCCGACCCCTTTGGCCCCTCCCACGGGTGGTGGGCCCATGGGAGGGGGGGCCCATGTTTCCTCTTCGGGCTGAGCCCGGCCGGGCTCCATGGGTAAAAGCCCGGCCACCAGACGCTCGCCATCGTGCCCCCCCTCCAGGCCTGGCTCCAGAGTGGGGCCCCGGTGACCCGCGTCCGGGCGAGGGAACACCAAGTCCAAAGTTTTCCTTCATCATTGGGGTCCTTCATCAACTGGAGTCCTTATAGCAAAAGTTTCCAATGAGACATTATGGTAAACAATGATAATAGCTGAGCCAGGTCACCTGCTACCAAAAATATTCTAGTTTTCTGAATGGCACTTGTTAGAAGTTCAGAAGTCCTTTGGTTTGTTTGTAAATTATATTCACAATGTGAATAATAAGAAAAATATTTGGCAAATAAACAACAAAAGTGCGCTGTGAATGGACGTACTAAGTTGGCCAAAATTGTTGACTAAATGTTTTACAGACCAAACCTCTTTTCCATCTAGTTCTTATTTAATAAGCCAGAGGCTATTATATTTTAGATTTTAACTTATTTATTTTAAGAGTACCATTCACAACATCAAAATATATTATTTGAACTTCATTTGTTTATATCTGTTTTCTTAATCTGCGATGGACTGGCGATCTGTCCAGGGTCAGCAGCCCTCATGACCCACTATAGGGATAATTCATGATAATTATTGGATGGATAAATGTGCTCTTAATGTAATGTACATTTGTCTCCAAAATATTGATTTGATTCATGTTTTATTACTTTTGTTTGAGATAGATTGGGTGTAAGGATAGATAAATACATCTCCATAATGTTTCCTTATTGTTGCTTATTCTAGATTGTTTGTTACTAATATAATTTTAAATAAAGATTTAATAAAGATTTGGAAATAAAAAAGTGACTTACCACGTGACAGACATACCACGTGACATATCACGTTTTGTAGCCATTTCTTTACTATTTAATTTGTATTTTTAATGTTGAAAGTGTTCTTGGGTGTTTTAAAAGGCGTTGTCAAATAAAATACGTTATTATTAGTATAATTATTATAACACGATCGGTACAGGAAATAGTGTCACTAGCGCCCCCTTCATTTCCGGAATGAAATAGTCCCATTTCTGTCAGGATCTGTGTTTTCTGTGTTCATTTAGAGTTTTTTGTGTCCTTAAGTCTCTTCGTTGTCCTGTCCTCCCCTTGATTGTTCCCAGGTGTGTCTCGTCTCTGTGATTACCCTCCTGTGTATTTAACTCCACCTGTGTTCCTTGTTCCTCGTCGGGTCCTCGTCAATGTTAGCTTCTGTGTTGTCAGTGTTTCCTCGTGCCTGCTGTTTGTTGTTTGGACAAGTTATTTTCATTAAATCCTCATATTTTTCATCATTCCTGGGTCCGCTGCCTCTGCCTCACCACCTCACCCGCACCACTTCATGACAGAAGGACCCGACCAGACCGAACGGTGAGGCTGCTCATGATGGACCCAGCTGCATTCAGGAGGTTCCCTCCAAAAGAGCAGAGCGGAAGGAGGCGGAGATCCGGCAGGGAGGAGAGGGAGCTAGCGGAAGCCCTCGCCGACCTGCAGCGGGAGCTTTTCCGGGGGACAAGACTGGTGTTGGCACCCCCCGGATACGGCCCCCGTCGATACCTCCGTCCGGGAAGCCAGCGACCTGAGCCGCCGGTGGAGCCGGCCCCTCGTCGCTTTCCGGAGCCGCCACCTCCGCTGCCCGCTCGGAGACAGCGACGTGAGCCGCCGGCAGACCCGGTCCCTCGTCGCTTTCCGGAGCCGCCACCTCCGCTGCCCGCTCGGAGACAACGACGTGAGCCGCCGGTGCACCCGGCCCCTCGTCGCTTTCCGGACCCGCAGCCGTTTCCCAGGCTTCGCTCCGGCTCACCTCCGCAGCCGTTTCCAAGGCTTCGCTGCGGCTCGCCCCCGCGGCCGGTTCCAAGGCTTCGCTGCGGCTCGCCCCCGCGGCCGGTTCCAAGGCTTCGCTGCGGCTCGCCTCCGCGGCCGGTTCCAAGGCTTCGCTGCGGCTCGCCTCCGCGGCCGGTTCCAAGGCTTCGCTGCGGCTCGCCCCCGCGGCCGGTTCCAAGGCTTCGCTGCGGCTCGCCCCCGCGGCCGGTTCCAAGGCTTCGCTGCGGCTCGCCCCCGCGGCCGGTTCCAAGGCTTCGCTGCGGCTCGCCTCCGCGGCCGGTTCCAAGGCTTCGCTGCGGCTCGCCTCCGCGGCCGGTTCCAAGGCTTCGCTGCGGCTCGCCTCCGCGGCCGGTTCCAAGGCTTCGCTGCGGCTCGCCTCCGCGGCCGGTTCCAAGGCTTCGCTCCGGCGCACCCGAGGCCGAGTCAGCCGGCGTTCCAGCCGGCGCACCCGAGGCCGAATCAGCCGGCGTTCCAGCCGGCGCACCCGAGGCCGAATCAGCCGGCGTTCCAGCCGGCGCACCCGAGGCCGAATCAGCCGGCGTTCCAGCCGGCGTTCCTTCCGAGACTCCCAGTATTCCTTCCGAGACTCCCAGTGTTCCTTCCGAGACCCAGACCCCCAGCGCTCCGACTCAGACTCCCTGTGTTCCTCCAGAGACTCCCTGTGTTCCTACCGAGACCCAGACCCTCTACGTTCCTTCCGAGACCCCGACTCCCGAGACCCTCTACGTTCCCTCCGAGACCCCGACTCCCGAGACCCTCTGCGTTCCTCCTGAGACCCTGACCTCCTGCGTTCCTCCTGAGACCCTGACCTCCTGCGTTCCTCCTGAGACCCTGACCTCCTGCGTTCCTCCTGAGACCCTGACCTCCCGCGTTCCTCCAGAGACCCTGACCTTCTGCGTTCCTCCAGAGACCCTGACCTTCTGCGTTCCTCCAGAGACCCCCAGTGTTCCTCCAGAGACTCTGACCCCCAGCGTTCCTCCAGAGACCGAGACCCCCAGTGTTCCGACCGAGACCCAGTCCCTATCCGTTCTGACCGAGACCCCCAGTGTTCCACCCGAGACCGAGACCCCCAGTGTTCCACCCGAGACCGAGACCCCCAGTGTTCCACCTGAGACCGAGACCCCCTGTGCTCCGACCGAGACCCTGCCTCGGGGGGCTCGTCGTCGCCGTCTGTGGGCGGCCCCCGGGACTCATCATCGCCGCCTCCAGCGCCGCGGACGGCCGCCGGACCGTCTCCGTGGTTCCCGCCTCCAGCGCCGCGGACGGCCGCCGGACCGCCTCCGTGGTTCCCGCCTCCAGCGCCGCGGACGGCCGCCGGACCGCCTCCGTGGTTCCCGCCTCCAGCGCCGCGGACGGCCGCCGGACCGCCTCCGTGGTTCCCGCCTCCAGCGCCGCGGACGGCCGCCGGACCGCCTCCGTGGTTCCCGCCTCCAGCGCCGCGGACGGCCGCCGGACCGCCTCCGTGGTTCCCGCCGCCGCGGACGACCGCCGGACCGCCTCCGTGGTTCCCGCCGCCGCGGACGACCGCCGGACCACCTCCGTGGTTCCTGCCTCCTTTGCCTCCGCCCACCCTGTGGGTAGTTTTTTGTTTGTTTTTGGACTCTTGGCCCTTCTTGTGTTTCCGCCCACGATGGTGGGTTGTTTTTTGTTTTTCTGGACTCTGGCCCCCCGTCCAGCGCCCCTCCGCCCACCCTTGTTGTGTTTTTGTTTTTTCTGGACTCTGGCCCCCCATCCGGCGCCCCTCCGCCCACCCTTGTTGTGTTTTTTTTTTTGGGCGTCTGGTAGCCGCCCTTGAGGGGGGGGGTACTGTCAGGATCTGTGTTTTCTGTGTTCATTTAGAGTTTTTTGTGTCCTTAAGTCTCTTCGTTGTCCTGTCCTCCCCTTGATTGTTCCCAGGTGTGTCTCGTCTCTGTGATTACCCTCCCGTGTATTTAACTCCACCTGTGTTCCTTGTTCCTCGTCGGGTCCTCGTCTATGTTTCGTCTATGTTAGCTTCAGTGTCGTCAGTGTTTCCCTGTGCCTGCTGTCCGTTGTTTTGACTGGTTTCCATCATTAAATCCGCAAATTCATCATACCTGGGTCCGCTGCGTCTGCCTCACCACCAACCCGCACCACACTTCATGACAGTAGGACCCGACCAGGACGAACGGTGAGGCACGCTATTTTTTAGTTTTATATCATGGACCCAGAAGATATAAAGGAGCTGACGGAAACGATCAGCGAGTATAAGGAGGCGATGGCCAAGCCGTACGCTGCCATCCGACGGCTCGGTTTCGCCATCCGCTTGGGGCTCCTGTTGGACTACTGGGTTCCTCGCTTTCCGCACCCGGGGTTGGTGGAGTTGCAGAGGGAGGCAGAGTGGGAGCGTATGGCGGCTCTAGCCGTCATGGCTGGCGAACCTCTGCCTCCCAAGCCGCACAGTCTCTCCGCCAGCCCGGATCCAGCTCCACCTCCGGGACCAGCACCCCCAACCGGTGCGGCCGGCGCACCCGGGGCCGTTTCAGCCGGCGTTCCAGCCGGCGCACCCGGGGCCGTTTCAGCCGGCGTTCCAGCCGGCGCACCGCAGGCCGAATCAGCCGGCGTTCCAGCCGGCGCACCGCAGGCCGAATCAGCCGGCGTTCCAGCCGGCGCACCGCAGGCCGAATCAGCCGGCGTTCCAGCCGGCGCACCCCAGGCCGAATCAGCCGGTGTTCCAGCCGGCGCACCCCAGGCCGCCCGGAGACAGCGACGTGAGCCGCCGGTGGACCCGGCCCCTCGTCGCCTTCCGGAGCTGTCACCTCCGCTGCCGGTTCCCAGGCTTCGCTGCGGCTCGCCCCCGCAGCCGGTTCCCAGGCTTCGCTGCGGCTCGCCCCCGCAGCCGGTTCCCAGGCTTCGCTGCGGCTCGCCCCCGCAGCCGGTTCCCAGGCTTCGCTGCGGCTCGCCCCCGCAGCCGGCCCCGAGGCTCCGCTCCGGCTCACCTCCAGCCGGCGCACCCGAGGCCGAATCAGCCGGCGTTCCAGCCGGCGCACCCGAGGCCGAATCAGCCGGCGTTCCAGCCGGCGCACCCGAGGCCGAATCAGCCGGCGTTCCAGCCGGCGCACCTTCCGAGACTCCCAGTGTTCCTTCCGAGACTCCCAGTGTTCCTTCCGAGACCCAGACCCCCAGCGTTCCTTCCGAGACTCCCTGCGTTCCGACTCAGACTCCCTGCGTTCCTTCAGAGACTCCCTGCGTTCCGACCCTGACCTTCTGCGTTCCTCCTGAGACCGAGACCCCCAGTGTTCCTCCTGAGACCGAGACCCCCAGCGTTCCTCCTGAGACCCTGACCCTCTGCGTTCCTTCCGAGACCCCGACTCCCGAGACCCTCTACGTTCCCTCCAAGACACCGACTCCCGAGACCCTCTACGTTCCTTCCGAGACCCCGACGACCAAGACCCCCTGCGTTCCTCATAAGACTCCCAGTGTTCCGACTCAGACTCCCAGCGTTCCCACTGAGACCCCCTGTGCTCCACCAGAGACCCTGCCTCGGGGGGCTCGTCGTCGCCGTCTGTGGGCGGCCCCCGGGACTCATCATCGCCGCCTCCAGCGCCGCGGACGGCCGCTGGACCGCCTCCGTGGTTCCCGCCGCCACAGACGGCCGCCGGACCGCCTCCGTGGTTCCCGCCTCCAGCGCCGCGGACGGCCGCCGGACCGCCTCCGTGGTTCCCGCCTCCAGCGCCGCGGACGGCCGCCGGACCGCCTCCGTGGTTCCCGCCTCCAGCGCCGCGGACGGCCGCCGGACCGCCTCCGTGGTTCCCGCCTCCAGCGCCGCGGACGGCCGCCGGACCGCCTCCGTGGTTCCCGCCGCCGCGGACGACCGCCGGACCGCCTCCGTGGTTCCCGCCGCCGCGGACGACCGCCGGACCACCTCCGTGGTTCCTGCCTCCTTTGCCTCCGCCCACCCTGTGGGTAGTTTTTTGTTTGTTTTTGGACTCTTGGCCCTTCTTGTGTTTCCGCCCACGATGGTGGGTTGTTTTTTGTTTTTCTGGACTCTGGCCCCCCGTCCAGCGCCCCTCCGCCCACCCTTGTTGTGTTTTTGTTTTTTCTGGACTCTGGCCCCCCATCCGGCGCCCCTCCGCCCACCCTTGTTGTGTTTTTTTTTTTGGGCGTCTGGTAGCCGCCCTTGAGGGGGGGGGTACTGTCAGGATCTGTGTTTTCTGTGTTCATTTAGAGTTTTTTGTGTCCTTAAGTCTCTTCGTTGTCCTGTCCTCCCCTTGATTGTTCCCAGGTGTGTCTCGTCTCTGTGATTACCCTCCTGTGTATTTAACTCCACCTGTGTTCCTTGTTCCTCGTCGGGTCCTCGTCAATGTTAGCTTCTGTGTTGTCAGTGTTTCCTCGTGCCTGCTGTTTGTTGTTTGGACAAGTTATTTTCATTAAATCCTCATATTTTTCATCATTCCTGGGTCCGCTGCCTCTGCCTCACCACCTCACCCGCACCACTTCATGACAATTTCCATATAAGGTATGCAGTGTTGTATAGTAACGAAGTAAAAATACTTCACTACTTTACTTAAGTATATTTTGGAGTACTTCATACTTTCCTCGAGTATGAACATTTTTGATGACTTTCACTTTTACTTCACTATATTTCCGAACTTAATCGCGTACTTTTACTCCGATACATTTTCAATGTGTGGTTTAGTTACTCGTTACAAAAAAGCGAGAGAGAGAAACGCAAGTGTTTTGACCCCACCTACTGATTAGCAAGTAGCAAGCAGGCTACCGAACAAAGTCGGTGGCCTACTTGCCTGGGCTTGTTCATCACCTCCAATAGGATACACCTGTTTCGCTTCTCCCATTAAACACAAAGCAAGTCTCGCTATCAGCAGCAGTCACATGGAGGAGGAGACGGAGACCACAACGACTGCAACTACGTCGGACACGGCTCCAGGGGAACCACCAGCTGGTGATGAGAGCCCATGGCCTTATTTAAACACAATATACTCTTTCGTGGGTGTTAAAGATTCGTTGTACCGCATGCAGTTTATGTTATTCCTGCCCGAAGATGTGGAAATTCTGTCTTACAAAAACTCCCCGTCCAACTTGAAGAAACACATCGAGGTAACGTCTTATGAAATGGTTATAATCCTCCTGTTTCAGTAACTATAGCTTGGTCACTAGGCACTACTGTATTGTGAAACGTTGACCATAAATGAACTTTGTTTGGCATTGTTTCAGTTCCATACGTGGTGTATTTAGCTTAGGCCTAATGTTGACTGTAGCAGGCTACCTAGACTCCTCTGTTTAAGGGGGGACAGAAGCCATAGCGATAGCAATTTAGACTAAATTTAACGAATATAGGAAAGGCAAGCAAGTTCAAAACCAGGTTTACAGATGCCAATAAGCTGCATTTCCCTCCCAATTCTTTTTTTCTTTTGCATAATGACCAGTTGTGTGCACCACCTACTGACTGTAGCATTGACTGATTCACTGATTTGTGAAGTAGAGTAATCGTAACAGCTCTTTTTCTTCATGTTGGCCGCATTTTCTGTACTATTTATTTTTCTCATTTTCAGCACTGACCTTACTTGAAGGGAAAACTTAAGGCTTACAAAAACTTTGTATTTTCTGTCCTGGAGGGTATACTAAGAAGCTGGTTCAGTTGTAAAGCAGGTTAAGTTAACCTTGTGCTATAGGTAAAGCACCTAATTTTCTTAACTAAATGATGCCTGCAGGTATATCTATTAGCAGGTTTAATTTTGCCTGCACTTGGTTGGGTACATTATTTTAAGTGTATTTGACAAGTTTACCAAAATATAAAAAATGTCATTCAAACTGCATTTGCTTTGTTTTACTTTTTACTTGTACTTTTCATTACATTACTTGAGTACATCCATTTTTACAGTAATTTCCATACTTAAGTACAAGAAGTTTCAGATACTTTAAGACTTTAACTCAAGTAACATTTCAGTCAGTGACTTGGACTTTTACCAAAGTCATATTTTGGAGAGGTACTTGTACTTTTACTTGACTCTGAGATTTCAGTACTTTATACAACACTGATGGTATGAGACTGACAGTGGTCCGTCCCCACCATTTCCATATAAGGTATGAGACTGACAGTGGTCCGTCCCCACCATTTCCATATAAGGTATGAGACTGACAGTGGTCCGTCCCCACCATTTCCATATAAGGTATGAGACTGACAGTGGTCCGTCCCCACCATTTCCATATAAGGTATGAGACTGACAGTGGTCCGTCCCCACCATTTCCATATAAGGTATGAGACTGACAGTGGTCCGTCCCCACCATTTCCATATAAGGTATGAGACTGACAGTGGTCCGTCCCCGCCCCATTCTGTTTGCTGCAGCGAGGTGTACTTGGAAGCTGCCTAACTGAGCTGCTGGTAAGATGCGTGCTAATGCTACCTCTCATTCTCAATAATGTTTATAACGTTAAAAATAGTTCTCACAGTTTTTGTGCTGCATAAAAATATAATGTTAACTGTCTAAGTGTTTTAAAAATTTTGGGTTTGGTTAAAATTAAACTGTTGCGCTTATAAAGTTTGTCTGAAGTTTTCCCTCCAAAATGTGTTTGTTGGGCCGCAGGGATCAGACTGACTGTGACCATATGATGGTCCCACACTGAGTCTTATAGGAATAAACCCACGCAGATCTTGATTCCAGTGTTGATCCTTTTTACAACTGTTACACTTGGTAATGAATGATGCTCTGCTTTGAGGTCACCTGACAGCTACTGTAATTTTTATTTAATTAAAAAATATTAAATTGAATTAAATAACAAATAAATACAATTGATAGAAGTGGTTGCTTATTTTTCTTTAATTGTGCTTCTAAATCACAAATAGCCCTAAATGTTATCAATGCACATAACACTTGGTAGTAAAGAACAACTTCTTTTTTATTTCCATGACATCATTGGAAAGCTTAGACACTTTCAGAATCTGTAAATAACTCAAAGTAGACATGTTCATGGCTCTGACGTCACATTTATCAAACAGCACCACTCTTCACTAGGAAGACCTAAGAAAACAACAATACCCGAGTTAAGAGACTAATATTTTCATTTCAGGTTGAATTATATATTAAGTTATGTTATAGAGGGGAGATTTCAGGTTAGGTGATCCGTGACTGTTAAATGGAGTAAGTGGTCCTCAGCCTGAAAACGTTTGAGAAACACAGATTTAAAAGACGCATTACTTTAGAAATGCAGGATGCTGATGTGCAACCAGCAGCAGCAATGCATTTTTAAATTAAACACGCTGTATGGAAGTAAATATGTGCCATCAGAATTTGAATAAAAAATGCCTCTGAAATTTGAATGTTGTATATTAGTACTTACTTTTTCAGTGTTAAAATAAATTCAGAATATATTTTTAACCTAAAAAAAAATTCAGTGTCATTATTTATACATGGTTGCAATTTTCATTTATTAAAAAAAATTCACATTCCTATTTCAAAGTGATCAAATTTTCAATATACATATTTTTCACAATTTAAATTTTCAGTGTTAAAAAATTCAGCATATAAAAAATTTCAACTTTTCAAAATTCGAATGCAATATTTTCAGTGTCCTCCAATTCAACTTGCTCAAATTCGCTGTCTCAAATTCAACGTCTAAAAATTCGCTGTAAAAATGGCAAGGTTACTTCAGGTCACAGACATTAGTAATGGATGTCAGATTCCAGGACCCAGATAATCACGTGACACAACCGTCATATTGAAGAAATACCAGCATCACCCAGGCTGGCGACCATGGAGGCGACCGCAAACCCAACAGTGAGTTTAATGCTTTCATGTTTCTGTAGTATATTTTATTTTGCGCATGAAGTTTGATACATTATCTTAAATCTTGATTTAAAACACGGGTTTGGGCCGTTGTTAATCTTACACCATGTAGTGCTAGCAGTATTTTGGATGATGTTGTAATGACAATAAATTTCTTAATTAATTCATAAATGAAGTCACCTGAACAATACAGTAGCTGAACAGAATGTGGTTGTGGTTATAATTAATGTTGGTAGTTATCACAGCCCCTCCTTGAAACACACAAGGCAGCAGCCATATTAGCTTAGTACATTAGCGGTAGCATCTCCTGAAAAATTACCACCTTACTAAGACTGCCTGTCTCAGTCTCACCTAAGACAACATCAAACAACCCAGAAAGTCGCCACCCATCAGTTCTCTTTCAAGATTCTAGACTTGACGCAAGTGGTATTTCTTTTAGAAATAAAACGGGGTAAATTGGGTGTGGTACAGCGGGGAGGGGCTGGGGGGGCTAGGAGGTAGCGAGAAGTAATATGCTAGCACTACATGGTGTAAGATTAACAACGGCCCAAACCCGTGTTTTAAATCAAGATTTAAGATAATGTATCAAACTTCATGCGCAAAATAAAATATACTACAGAAACATGAAAGCATTAAACTCACCGTTGGGTTTGCGGTCGCCTCCATGGTCGCCAGCCTGGGTGATGCTGGTATTTCTTCAATATGACGGTTGTGTCACGTGATTATCTGGGTCCTGGAATCTGACATCCATTACTAATGTCTGTGACCTGAAGTAACCTTGCCATTTTTACAGCGAATTTTTAGACGTTGAATTTGAGACAGCGAATTTGAGCAAGTTGAATTGGAGGACACTGAAAATATTGCATTCGAATTTTGAAAAGTTGAAATTTTTTATATGCTGAATTTTTTAACACTGAAAATGTAAACTGTGAAAAATATGTATATTGAAAATTTGATCACTTTGAAATAGGAATGTGAATTTTTTTAATAAATGAAAATTGCAACCATGTATAAATAATGACACTGAATTTTTTTTAGGTTAAAAATATATTCTGAATTTATTTTAACACTGAAAAAGTAAGCACTAATATACAACATTCAAATTTCAGAGGCATTTTTTATTCAAATTCTGATGGCACATATTTACTTCCATAATGCTGTTTGTTTTCAAACTATTTTGCTGTTTTTGTCAATAGAAATAGCTCAACATTGTTGCTCCAACCAAAGTCAGAAAGCGGTTTCCTTATTTCTCAGTCTACAGTATATCAAAACTATACACTGTTAGACCTTTTATTGTAATTTTACAGTAACTTACTGGCAACACTGTTGCCAGTAAGTTACTGTAATATGTAACCCACGTGACCGCCACGCCCCAACCACCTTCCCTTTAAGCCGTCCCTTTAACAGCTGGGACCCTCATGTGTATTTCCGGGTTTCCACTGTGCTGCTGCTCACTGTTGGTTGTGGCGTTGGTTGTTAATAAAACAATCTCAAATCTCCAACTCAACTCATCGCTGAACGAATTCATCTCTAAAACTCGAGGATCTGCGGTGAGTTAAGTACCATCTGAACTTGACGCTGTATCAGCAATACTAGCGCCGCTAATATATCCGCTGCAATACTCACCAGGTTGGGCTTTGTTGATGCCTGGTTTACCTTCTGATGAGAACAAGTAACATCCACTTCCTCAAACAATCCGTTACTCGACGGTGAGTAAATATTCATCCATATATGATGGGGCGTTATTTCCGCTGTACGCCGCCAGTTAGCATTAGCTACCCACTCGACAATCAGTTGCCACATCAGCTCAGTCCACTTACTAATAACTTACTTAATAAAAAGTCACACTGTTAAAGCCGAATTAAAGGCCACACCTTTAATATTTAAAGGCTTCTCTTTCAACTTTAGATTTGATTATTTTTCATGATTTCTTTGTTTATTGTTGTATTCCATGCTGGTGCATCAATGAAGTCTGGTACCTAATATGATTTTGTTTGTAGCTACTTTGATCAATCACATTCTTAAAGTTGATTGATTTGATTTATTATTAGCTGTTCGTAGCGACTGCTAATTACCTTGAGAAATTTTGAACTTGAATTATGAAGTGCACTTTTCTTTTTAAAAGGATTTTTTTTTTCCTCTCATTTTTATAATATATGAAGTGGTTGTCAATACATAGCAGTATGTATTTGTTTTTTTTCCCATTTAGCTTATATAAATATAACATTTATATATGAACTTAATGTATGTTTTCTGGCCTTTTAGGACCGCAGTGAAGTTAGTTTCAAGTTGGATATTCGATATTCGAGCTCCGCGGAGTAAGCGGCGTTTAGCTCAAGGTTGATCCGATTTATGAACGCTACTGTCGGCCAGCGGTTCTCCACCGCTCCCGGCCCGAGCTCCGCGGAGTAACCGACGTTTAGCTGAAAGTTGATCCGATTTCGGAACGCTACTCTCGGCCAGCGGTTCTCCACCGCTCCCGGCCGCAGCGCCCGAAGGTTCACTTAGGGACTATCAACAAATTACTGAACCTAACATTCCTGTCAAAGAAATATAATGTTTTCTTCAATAGCTTCCAGGTCATGTGACCTATTGACTCAAAATCACTTTGGAATAATTATACTAGTCTCTTTAGATGAGGCACAGTCATTTGTTTTCCATTTTAAATCATTTTCAATTTTTAATTAATTTTTTTCATCAAAATTGAGTGTTTTTCTTCAATAGCTTCCAGGTCATGTGACCTATTGACTCAAAATCACTTTGAAATAATTCTAATAGTCTCTTTAGATGAGGCACAGACATTTGTTTTCCATTTTTAGCCATTTTCCATTTTTTAGGAATTATTTTCTTCAAAATTAAGT
The DNA here is from genome assembly GCF_003331165.1 of Xiphophorus hellerii. Taxonomy (NCBI): domain Eukaryota; kingdom Metazoa; phylum Chordata; class Actinopteri; order Cyprinodontiformes; family Poeciliidae; genus Xiphophorus; species Xiphophorus hellerii. The sequence goes on along the minus strand of NC_045672.1, from coordinate 33,333,537 downwards.
GTTTTTCTTCAATAGCTTCCAGGTCATGTGACCTATTGACTCAAAATCACTTTGAAATAATTATACTAGTCTCTTTAGATGAGGCACAGTCATTTGTTTTCCATTTTAAATCATTTTCCATTTTTAAAGTATTTATTTCATCAAAATTGAGTGTTTTTCTTCAATAGCTTCCAGGTCATGTGACCTATTGACTCAAAATCACTTTGGAATAATTATACTAGTCTCTTTAGATGAGGCACAGTCATTTGTTTTCCATTTTTAGCCATTTTCCATTTTTTAGGAATTTTTTTCTTCAAAATTGAGGGTTTTTCTTCAATAGCTTCCAGGTCATGTGACCTATTGAGTCAAAATCACTTTGAAATAATTCTAATAGTCTCTTTAATTGAGGCACAGACATTTGTTTTCCATTTTTAGCCATTTTCCATTTTTTAGGAATTATTTTCTTCAAAATTGAGGGTTTTTCTTCAATAGCTTCCAGGTCATGTGACCTATTGACTCAAAATCACTTTGAAATTGTTCTACCAGTCTGTATAGATGAGGCACAGTCATTTGTTTTCCATTTTTAGCCATTTTCCATTTTTTAGGAATTTTTTTCTTCAAAATTGAGGGTTTTTCTTCAATAGCTTCAAGGTCATGTGACCTATTGATTCAAAATCACTTTGAACTTGTTCTACCAGTCTGTATAGATGAGGCACAGTCATTTGTTTTCCATTTTTAGCCATTTTCCATTTTTTAGGAATTTTTTTCTTCAAAATTGAGTGTTTTTATTCAATAGCTTCCAGGTCATGTGACCTATTGACTCAAAATCACTTTGGAATAATTATACTAGTCTCTTTAGATGAGGCACAGACATTTGTTTTCCATTTTTAGCCATTTTCCATTTTTTAGGAATTATTTTCTTCAAAATTAAGTGTTTTTCTTCAATAGCTTCCAGGTCATGTGACCTATTGACTCAAAATCACTTTGAAATAATTATACTAGTCTCTTTAGATGAGGCACAGTCATTTGTTTTCCATTTTTAGCCATTTTCCATTTTTTAGGAATTTTTTTCTTCAAAATTGAGAGTTTTTCTTCAATAGCTTCCAGGTCATGTGACCTATTGAGTCAAAATCACTTTGAAATAATTCTAATAGTCCCTTTAATTGAGGCACAGACATTTGTTTTCCATTTTAAATCATTTTCCATTTTTTAGGAATTTTTTTCTTCAAAATTGAGGGTTTTTCTTCAATAGCTTCCAGGTCATGTGACCTATTGATTCAAAATCACTTTGAACTTGTTCTACCAGTCTGTATAGATGAGGCACAGTCATTTGTTTTCCATTTTTAGCCATTTTCCATTTTTTAGGAATTTTTTTCTTCAAAATTGAGTGTTTTTCTTCAATAGCTTCCAGGTCATGTGACCTATTGACTCAAAATCACTTTGGAATAATTATACTAGTCTCTTTAGATGAGGCACAGTCATTTGTTTTCCATTTTAAATCATTTTCAATTTTTAATTAATTTATTTCATCAAAATTGAGGGTTTTTCTTCAATAGCTTCCAGGTCATGTGACCTATTGACTCAAAATCACTTTGAAATAATTCTAATAGTCTCTTTAGATGAGGCACAGACATTTGTTTGCGATCTAAATTAATTATAAATTTAAAAAAAAAGTTTAGACAGGAAATTGAGGACTTTAATTCTATAGTTTCCAGCTTATGTCACGTATGCATCTGCAGTCGGTCTTTCGTAACAGCATTTCTGTCTGTTTGATGTTCGAGACAGACTAAGGTGGAAAAAGGAAAGGTTTATTCATCTCTGGAACAATATTTCTGTTTGTTTTTCATATTTTATGTATTACCGTTAAGCAATAAGCACCGTTGTGAAATACCACAAACTCACCACACACATTTACATGGCCTCTCCTGTAATATATAAATAGTGTTTGGACAAACAGGGAAAAAGAAAACGAAAAGAGAGGTGAGTCACTCTAACTTAGCACTTATGACACTTAATAGACTGTACACAAAGTTTAGTTTTAGTAAACCGTAGCATTACTGTCGCTTGTTTTTCTCTAACAATTTTCTTCCCAACCCAGACAATCACCTCACTTTTCAAAGAGCAGTTGTGCAGAGCCTGGAACAAAAGGATCAATTGTAATTATTGAAATATCAAATAAATACTTAAAAATTATTGTGTGAAAATGGTTATTGATGCAAATCTATTTTTAAAGTGTAGTTAAAAATAGAGTAATTTTTAAAGGTATAAGGTGCAATAGGTGCTGTGAAAGTGCTCTCTATATATGTACATTTATAAGTATGTATAAGTACACATGGATAATATATAAAAAAGTATATATGAGAAATCCTCATGAAACACACACGATACCAGTAGGTGGCGTTAATGCTCCAAAGCTTGTTTTTCTTTTTGACAATCATCAAAGAAGAAGAAGTAGAAAACGAAGCGCACCTGAGAAAGCGTGTCATAGCTCTTGTCAAAATGGGCCGTTTCAGGAAAGGACAGAGCGATAAAAATCGAAATCTTTGGGAAACAGCAGGAGGCATTGATGCCATAATTAAGTGTTTCATTTCGTTGAAGTTTAGCGAGGCAGTGCCAACTTATGACCAATGGTTGTCTCTTGTTTTTTATCTATTTAAAAGTAATGATAAAAAATATTTTAAGTGGTTGAAGGTCATTTGGGCTTCAGATCGCAAAGGAATAAGGACGAAGGTGCTTAATACAGGTACTTTTTTTTTTTTTTTTTTTTTTTTTGCTAGTTACAGTGTTGTTACAGTATTCTTTGCATATTTTTGTGTCACAAAGATGGAGAGCCATCTAATTCAAAATTAAATAAATAAATTAAAGAAACACAAAAGGAAAATATGTCTCTTAGAAAAACATGGTGTTTGTTGTGCATGATAAAGTGAAATTTTTTATTAGTAGTTATAATTTTCCTGTTAGGGGCTCTTATGAGCACCTATCAGTATCCTTCTAGGGTCTCATAAGATTTTTATTTAACATACATATATAATAAAAATGTACAATTAATATGTGTTATTTTGGATATGTTTCTCGTTAGGTAGCCAAATCAGTGAGAAGGGCAATGTGCCAATGACGATGTTTGGAAATGGGACCCAAAATCAAGCAGAGAATAGTACAGGACAAGAACATTCTGTTTACTACACAGGACAAAATACCATTCAGGACAGTGAACAGTCATTGGAAAAAGCTAAATTACATGTTAAACAACCACAGTCAGAACAGCAGACAGGATATAATGATGAAAATGACGATATAACAGAGGATGCAAAAGTTCCAAAATCAAAGAAACCTCTCAAAAGAAAAAAAAGGGACAGAATAGGCCAGGCAGTTGTTCAGCCCCATGAATGTTTGGACACACAGAGTAGTACAGCACAAGATGCGTACTCTGAAGACACAGGACAAAATACCACTGAGGACAGGGAGCCGTCACAGGACAAAGTAGAAGTCAATAAAAAACAGCCAGATTCACAACAACAGACAGGACAGGAGAAAACAAAAGAGGCTCAGAATGCGGACAGAACAGAGGATCAGAGTGAAGAAACAACACAGGAACAGAATGAGGAAAGAACAGAGGAACAGAACGAGGAAAGAACACAGGAAAGAACAGAGGAACAGAATGAGGAAACAACACAGGAACAGAATGAGGAAACAACACAGGAACAGAATGAGGAAACAACACAGGAAAGAACAGAGGAACAGAATGAGGAAACAACACAGGAACAGAATGAGGAAACAACACAGGAAAGAACAGAGGAACAGAATGAGGAAACAACACAGGAACAGAATGAGGAAACAACACAGGAAAGAACAGAGGAACAGAATGAGGAAACAACACAGGAACAGAATGAGGAAACAACACAGGAAAGAACAGAGGAACAGAATGAGGAAAGAACAGAGGAACAGAATGAGGAAACAACACAGGAACAGAATGAGGAAAGAACAGAGGAAAGAACAGAGGAACAGAATGAGGAAACAACACAGGAACAGAATGAGGAAAGAACAGAGGAACAGAACGAGGAAACAACACAGGAAAGAACAGAGGAACAGAATGAGGAAACAACACAGGAACAGAATGAGGAAAGAACAGAGGAACAGAATGAGGAAACAACACAGGAACAGAATGAGGAAACAACACAGGAACAGAATGAGGAAAGAACAGAGGAAAGAACAGCGGAACAGAATGAGGAAAGAACAGAGGAACAGAATGAGGAAAGAACAGAGGAACAGAATGAGGAAACAACACAGGAAAAAACAGAGGAACAGAATAATGAAAGAACAGAGGATGGAAATGATGACCAGAAATGTGCTACATCTAGAATAAATCCAAAAAAGGACAAAAAGAAACAACATAAACACAGCAAAAGTGACTACAGACAATGCAAGGCAGGCCCCCGTAATTTTAAAATAAAGATAACAAGAAAAAAATGGAAAAAAATCAAACCCAAACATCGCCACAGTCAATTACGTCACCCTTGGACTGAGATATTATATGATCAATACAACAAAATAAATCCATGTTGTACACTTTCCTTTAAATATCAACACGTGAAACTCAGCAGCAGCCGTAAAAAAAAGTGTCCATTTTTTATTGCTCGTGCCAAATGCACCTTTAATGGATGCAATGCAATTTATACTTTTAGAAAGAAGAACATCCCTAAACCATTTGACAGCGAAATCTCTTTTATTGTGAAACGGCTTGGTTCGGTGACACACCGTAAAAAAGAATGGAGATTCAGACCAGCAAAATACTTAAAAAGAGGTAAGATAGCCAAAGCTGTAGCAGATGGTGTGAGTAAATACTACTATTCAAAGTTGAGGCAGACACCAATCCAAGAAATCACAGCGGGGAACATTACGAAAAGCCTCACTAAAGATGTTTTAAGAAAAATTTCATCAGAATTAAAGAAGAGTACAAGACTCCATGATGACATAATACTTGAGCTCATGTTAACACAAAAACTGATTAAAGAAACAAGCATTAATTCAAACTCCAAGGGATATTTCCAACAACTTCACATTGACCCTTTTGCAGTGCATTTACAAACAGACACCGGATTACAGATATTGGCCCACCATCTAAGAAATTCATCACCTGTTACCCTCCATCTTGATGCCACAGGGAGTGTTGTACAAAAAATACCTGGTCAGGAAAAAAAAATTCTGTATTACGCTATGGTTTTGCCAGGGATGGGCAAGGACAAACCTCCTTTGCCCATAACTGAGCTACTGACCAACAGCCATACTGTTCCTTCCATTTCACACTGGTTGATGGAATTTAACAGAAAACTGACCCACACTACCAAAATCAAAATAGCACAGATAGAAACCGACTACAGCTGGGCTCTCATTAATAGTGTGCTACTAGCCTTTAACAAGGAGGATATTTCAAAGTACCTAGACAGAGCGTTTGAGATTGTGCATGAACATAAAGCTGAAATGAAAAAGTTCACAGTATTGCACCTGTGCTCTGCCCATATTATGAAGGCTGTTACACAAGCTTTTGGGACAAAGACCCGTGATCGAGGCTTAAAAGAGTATGCAAGCTATTGTTTCGCATCCCTTTTAAACTGCAATAACCTCCAAATTGCCATGGAGGTGTTTTACAACATGTGTGTACTATTTGATGCAAAACATTACAACCCCTTAGTACAAACAAGTCAAGCATACCTCAACAGCTGTATCTCCAAAAACAAGTCAGAGAAAGATGAAGATGGCCATCATACAGCAGAAGCACAGCACAGCAAAAGTGACAAAAGCAACAGCATTATTGCTAACTCACCATTTACAAAGACTTTCCAAGTTTTACGGGACCAAGCTCAGGTTGACATTCTGTCCGAGGAATCAGAGATCACAGAAAATCATTACTGCTGTCCTGGTATAGTTGATGTGCTTGTGAAGAACTACATGGGAATCATCCCACTGTGGAGCGGAATGTTACTTGGCAACTTAACACGGTACAAAACACCCACATCTGCTGCAACAAATAAAACAAGCAAATCAAGAGAAACAAACTGCCATGTGGAGTTGTGGTTTGGCTTGGTAAAAAAGAACATCTTGGCCAAAAAAAAGTACCTCAGACCAGCAGACTTCATCACAAAATTGTATACATCTTTACAAGGTCAGTATGTTGAACATGTTATGCAGCATGGTCTGCCAGACAAACTTCTGGACCAAACTGTCAGAGTTTTGAATAAACCGGCAGATGATCCCAAAGAAAAATGGAACAAGAGGGAAAGTTCTGCTGGTCAGACAAAGACCAAATCCAAGTATTTCAATCCCCCGAAGATATTACCCAATCCCAGAACTTCCAAAGGCCCAAAAAACAAATCACCAAAGCTGAAGATGATAACAATAATAAAGAATCACAGGTAAGGTTTCACCTACCTTTGAGGCTCTGTTGCAGTTCCACATAAAGAATTAGTTTGTTAAAACAATGAATTTATCTGATAAAATTTTTTTGTAATCTTCATTTCTTAAATTTCATTAGAAGTAAACAAGTAATAATAGCTTGCATTTCACAATTTCATAATGTGGTTAACATGGGATAACATAACTGACATATATGTATTACAGTCTGGTGTAGATTTTGTCTTTATTATGGCCGGCTGTTAGCATAAAGTATTATTTAAATTTTGTAAAATATACATTTTTGTTGTATTACTTTCAAATGTTTTGATTTGTTTTTTTTTTTATATCTGATTTGCAGTTAACCTTGCTTTGGAAAAAGAGTGGTACAGAAGTTGTAGTAGCAGTTGTTCCGTCACAAATTAAAGGTCGGAGCATTGTGATTCATCATTCTGACTTGTGCAGTCTTCGACCACATCAATGGTTGACAGGGGAGGTATGTGTTTGTTTCAGTCATTTGTAAAACATCTTCAATCTCAAGATTAATACAAACCAATTTTTAGATTTGTGTGAGAAGACTTTTGGATGCATGTTTAATATGTGGAAACGCTGATATTCCTTGTGCAGATCATTGAAAGCCTTCTGCATGTGGCTGCCCATGCATTGGGAGTCATGGACACCTTCTACATCCTGAATCACTACTCAGCTGGTGTGATTTTGTTCGGGGACAGAACTGAGCTTCCTAGACAAAGTTTACCAAAGGTAATGGATATCTTTGTTGCTATATTATGTCATTATAAGATGAATGAACAGAACTTTCACAGTTACACATCAGTTACACAGAGCTACAAAATTGACAACAAAATTACTTCGAAGATGAAATCATATGTAATGTGTTTATGGCAAATATGTGTGCTTGTTGATAAAAAGAAGAACAAGATGTATTTTTTTAAAAGGTTTGAATTAAAAGCTGAGTTGTTTTTAAAAGAGTGTTCTGAAAGAATTGCCATGTTTTACTGACTACTTGGCTGTTTTAAACATTGAAACACTTGACAAAATTAATGTAATTGTTCACTTCCGTGCGAGTTCCAAATATAAGTGTCACAGAGGGTTATCCAGGCAAATAAGGAGCTGAACATGGCAGTAAGGATGGACAACTTCTTTAGACAACATTACATAATTAATTCCACATGTAAAAAAACTTCTGTACTGGACACTACATATAAGATTTCAGAGTAATGTAAATGTCAATCATTTAATAAAGTAGAAGTAAGAATCTTGATCTAGTTGCACCCACATTAATCTTGGCTAAGTAATTTCATTTGATATCTTGTATGTGTCCTAGTAACTAACATCAACATCACTGCAAGCTTTACCCCATCCCACAGCAGCCTGTACAGGGCAATGTTTAGCACCTTAACTCTTGTAAAACAGTGTATTGATTATTTTATCATTTTTAAAACACCTTCTCATTGAAAAGCAAAATTATCAGTAAAAGTAAATACTGACATGTGGGAAAAGATTAATTGCGAGACATGTGCTTAAAGTTTGTCTTTATGTTAACATTTAATTTTTGAACATTTTTAATGCCATTTCAGGTAAACTTTGACAACTATGAAGCAGTTCTGTCATTTGTCCTTGTGAACAACAATCACTGGAAGTTGCTGGTTTGTGATTTTTTGTCTATAATCAATATTTTTTCATTTTATGGTTTGGATAGAGCATGACATATTCACATTAGTTTTAATGAAATTTTTCTTTGTTATGCCCCTTTACTTTGTTGATCTGTTTTAGTACATCAATGCAGAAGCCAGAACTGTATTCCTAATAGATCCTGCACAAGTATCATCTGAGCTTGTGGACTCCCAAAAGGCAGCTAAAAGAATACAGTAAATAAAGCTCTAATAAATTTTTAAAATGTATTAAAAATTAATAAATTTGCAAAGTGACCACATAGAGATTGAGTTAAAAATCTGAATGTATGTGACATTCAGATTTCTGAATATATTATTGAAATATATTATCCATAACATTTTTTCAAAATATATTATGTAAAAAATATTTCTATTAATTTAAATGTTTATGTAAATATTAATTTCAATAAACTTAACATTGTTGTTGTTAACAGAAACTGATAAGAGGAAAGCGTGAGTTGTCTTATGAGTGGAATTACAGAATACAATTGCTCTTACACAAATCATTTTGTTTGTTATCCAGAGAATACTTCAAAATGAGAAGGACATGTCATGGAAAAACAGACTGGGTTGGGATCCAATGGAAAGGGGGGACAATGCGCCACCCTATTCAACAAGACGGAAGCAGCTGTGGAGTTATTGTAGTCAAAGTAAATTAATGAGTTCATGTTTTTTGTTATACAAGTGTGGATACTGTGTAATTATTATAGAGAAAAGTTGTCTATCATCAAATACAGTCTCTCTGGTTAGTTAAAATGGGCTTTTGGAATTGTGGAAAGAGTGTGTATTCACTTGGAGGAATACAGACTCCCCCAACAGTAGCCCATAACTGGGGTCAGTGCAACATGCCACACAGTATTTGTAATTACAGTTCTTTCATCATCTTCTAAATGTTGAAACATTTAGATGTTTCACTACAGGTATCTGTACTAACAAACATACCTGTTTTAGTATATGTGGGTACACTATATATGTCCACATGAATGTTTTAAGTCTGATGCATTATAATGCCATAAAAAAGTCTTTAAAAACTTTTTTTTTCTTTAGATGGCAAAAGCACTGATGGAAGCCTTCCCTCTGATGCCAGATGTAGATTTTGACACAACAAAAAAGGCAATGAAAAGTGAAAGAAGAACTCTCGCTCTTCAAATCCTTGATGCATCAGGTATACCATGTGCATTTCGACTTACAATACATAAACATACACACATATATATTGCAGAATCTCCCCAGCTCTTACATTACTGAACCAGTCTTGACTGGTGAATTTAAGGTTTTTTATTTTATTTGATTAAGATCAACCACCATCATCAAAGTCACCACAATAACCTCAATAAATGTGAAAACTAAAACATATACAAACATTGTAATACAAAACATGAACTTAACCAATAAAGATAACAAAACTAAACAGACCTCGCTGCTTTCGCTGGGGAACACTAAGTTTTGATTTCTTTGTGACAAGCACATCTTGACAGTTCAATTAATTCACTGTTTCAATGACTCTTTCAACTTATATAGAGTCTGCCCTCATTAGCTCCTGCAGCCCGTGAGGTCAATAAAAAAAATAATAAATTACAAAATGCAAATTCCATTTCACAAAATATAAACCACCAACAGTGCCAATCCAAACAGACAAAGATATCTAAACGATATGCAACATTGATAATTTAGAAAATTTACTTTAGTTTACAAATGTATTTTATATAATCTCCAAGTATTAATAATTTTAAATTAATTTTCTGAAATAATTAGCTATTTTGTTTTATATATATATATATCGATCTATCAATCTATCTTGTTTGAATATGCTGTATATTCTTCTTGATTACAGTATTTGATGACCACTGTTGGTGTGCGATGTGCGCTGCATACAAAGCCCCGGGGTCTGGCCCTGGAATGACAGACTGGGTGAGAAATCAAGAGTTGTCAATGTAAAATTCAGAATTAGACACAGGAAATAACTCTTGGGAGCCATGAAATGTTTTATATAATAAATGACAAGCAATTAAACACCAAACTGTGTGACAGGAGATGAGTAAGTTCAATACTGCTAAACATGTATATTTTCTTGTATTTGTGAACAGATCCAGTGTGACAACTGTGACCGATGGTACCATGCCCTGTGCATAAATATGAAGAGCACAGAATTTCAAAAGAAAAAAACAGGCAGTTGGAAATGTGTATTGTGTAGTTAATCTGAAAACTAGAAACTGTGTTCATTATTGTTCGAAATACGTTTTGAAAATATCTGTGGAAAATGAAAATGTAATATGTTTGTGTGGCATTGATGCTATGTGTGATGTATAAAGTGTACTGGAATCATTTCAAATTGATAAGTAATTTTATGACGTTATCTGAAAGCTATTGAGCAACAATCTTAAACTTTAAGGAAAAGATTCCTAAAAATTATAAAATTAAAACATAAACAAATGACTGTGCCTCATCTAAAGAGACTATTAGAATTATTCCAAAGTGATTTTGAGTCAATAGGTCACATGACCTGGAAGCTATTGAAGAAAAACACTCAATTTTGATGAAATAAATTAATTAAAAATTGAAAATGATTTAAAATGGAAAACAAATGACTGCGCCTCATCTAAAGAGACTATTAGAATTATTCCAAAGTGATTTTGAGTCAATAGGTCACATGACCTTGAAGCTATTGCAGAAAAACCCTCAATTTTGAAGAAAAAAATTCCTAAAAAATGGAAAAGGGCTAAAAATGGAAAACAAATGACTGTGCCTCATCTATACAGACTGGTAGAACAATTTCAAAGTGATTTTGACTCAATAGGTCACATGACCTGGAAGCTATTGAAGAAAAACCCTCAATTTTGAAGAAAAAAATTCCTAAAAAATGGAAAATGATTTAAAATGGAAAACAAATGTCTGTGCCTCATCTATACAGACTGGTAGAACAATTTCAAAGTGATTTTGACTCAATAGGTCACATGACCTGGAAGCTATTGAAGAAAAACCCTCAATTTTGAAGAAAAAAATTCCTAAAAAATGGAAAATGATTTAAAATGGAAAACAAATGTCTGTGCCTCATCTATACAGACTGGTAGAACAATTTCAAAGTGATTTTGACTCAATAGGTCACATGACCTGGAAGCTATTGAAGAAAAACCCTCAATTTTGAAGAAAAAAATTCCTAAAAAATGGAAAATGATTTAAAATGGAAAACAAATGTCTGTGCCTCAATTAAAGGGACTATTAGAATTATTTCAAAGTGATTTTGAGTCAATAGGTCACATGACCTGGAAGCTATTGAAGAAAAACTCTCAATTTTGAAGAAAAAAATTCCTAAAAAATGGAAAATGGCTAAAAATGGAAAACAAATGTCTGTGCCTCATCTAAAGAGACTATTAGAATTATTCCAAAGTGATTTTGAGTCAATAGGTCACATGACCTGGAAGCTATTGAAGAAAAACAGTCAATTTTGAAGAAAAAAATTCCTAAAAAATGGAAAATGGCTAAAAATGGAAAACAAATGACTGTGCCTCATCTATACAGACTGGTAGAACAAGTTCAAAGTGATTTTGAATCAATAGGTCACATGACCTGGAAGCTATTGAAGAAAAACCCTCAATTTTGAAGAAAAAAATTCCTAAAAAATGGAAAAGGGCTAAAAATGGAAAACAAATGACTGTGCCTCATCTAAAGAGACTATTAGAATTATTTCAAAGTGATTTTGAGTCAATAGGTCACATGACCTGGAAGCTATTGAAGAAAAACACTCAATTTTGATGAAATAAATTAATTAAAAATTGAAAATGATTTAAAATGGAAAACAAATGACTGTGCCTCATCTAAAGAGACTATTAGAATTATTCCAAAGTGATTTTGAGTCAATAGGTCACATGACCTGGAAGCTATTGAATAAAAACCCTCAATTTTGAAGAAAAAAATTCCTAAAAAATGGAAAATGGCTAAAAATGGAAAACAAATGACTGTGCCTCATCTATACAGACTGGTAGAACAAGTTCAAAGTGATTTTGAATCAATAGGTCACATGACCTTGAAGCTATTGAAGAAAAACCCTCAATTTTGAAGAAAAAAATTCCTAAAAAATGGAAAATGGCTAAAAATGGAAAACAAATGACTGTGCCTCATCTAAAGAGACTATTAGAATTATTTCAAAGTGATTTTGAGTCAATAGGTCACATGACCTGGAAGCTATTGAAGAAAAACACTCAATTTTGATGAAATAAATTAATTAAAAATTGAAAATGATTTAAAATGGAAAACAAATGACTGTGCCTCATCTAAAGAGACTATTAGAATTATTCCAAAGTGATTTTGAGTCAATAGGTCACATGACCTGGAAGCTATTGAATAAAAACCCTCAATTTTGAAGAAAAAAATTCCTAAAAAATGGAAAATGGCTAAAAATGGAAAACAAATGACTGTGCCTCATCTATACAGACTGGTAGAACAAGTTCAAAGTGATTTTGAATCAATAGGTCACATGACCTTGAAGCTATTGAAGAAAAACCCTCAATTTTGAAGAAAAAAATTCCTAAAAAATGGAAAATGGCTAAAAATGGAAAACAAATGACTGTGCCTCATCTAAAGAGACTATTAGAATTATTTCAAAGTGATTTTGAGTCAATAGGTCAAATGACCTGGAAGCTATTGAAGAAAACATTATATTTCTTTGACAGGAATGTTAGGTTCAGTAATTTGTTGATAGTCCCTAAGTGAACCTTCGGGCGCTGCGGCCGGGAGCGGTGGAGAACCGCTGGCCGACAGTAGCGTTCATAAATCGGATCAACCTTGAGCTAAACGCCGCTTACTCCGCGGAGCTCGAATATCGAATATCCAACTTGAAACTAACTTCACTGCGGTCCTTTTAGGTCAGGTTTTTTTTCTCCCCCTTCATCGAATCGCTTGCTGACGGAGGATGGCGAGCTACCCACACACCACCTGGTGGTAGGAAAAAGAAAGACACTCTCCACACAGGAAAACCAAACAACACTTTCCATACAGGAAACAAAATAAACTCTAAGGGAGTATCTAAAGGAAAAGAACAATTCTCCCGTTGCTCTTGGACTTTTGAACTACATTTGGTTTTGAAGTATTATTGATTATTTCATTTTTGGTTTGTTCTTTTTTCCCCGTCCTTGTTTCTTTTGAACAATTTCTCTTTGTTTAGTTTTTGCTGTTAGTATTATTATTATTATTATTATTGTCATTATTATTATCATTACTATTTCCACTGCAATAAATGGCAATATAAACAAAGCTCTTTGCATCAGTTGCATCAATTATCCACCCAATCATGACTCCATGCCGTACCTATTTCTGATTTTATAGAGTGGTTAACACTAAGCCCTGCAGTCAGACCTGCGCATTTAAGAAGAGCGTTACAAATTACCATTCTACAGTACTCTTACTGGCAACACTGTTGCCAGTAAGGCAACAGTACCCTTACTGGCAACACTGTTGCCAGTAAGTTACTGTAATTACCATTCTACAGTACCTTTACTGTTATGATATTTCACAGTTAATTTTTACTGTGAGTGTGCTTTACAGTTATAACTGCATTACTGTAAATGTAGTTTCTAGTATAATACAGTAATTGTATTTTATAGTAAAGCTGGTCTACTGTAAACTTGTTTCACAACATAATGTCAGAGTTTTACTGTAAATTAAAGTTTACATTTCTTTAAGATAAGAATATTTTACCATAAACCGAAAAATTTCATAAAAGAAATTTTAGTCCAAGTACTGTGAATAACAGGTATTTATTTTCAGCAGATTTGTAGAAATAAAATCCATTTACATATTCGCAATGTCATAAAAAACAATGTCACAATACAATATAATGTGCTGTAAAACAACAAAACCATAGAACACATTTCCTACATCAGAAGAACTTTTATTCCATTCGTCAAACAAAAGCAGTGGGATCCATCTTGTGGAAGCTGAACTGTAAAGAATAAGACAGACAATGTGGGAGGTCATGAGATGGTCAGGAAGTTATCTACATTTTCAAATCGACAGGAAGGTTGACAAATTAAGCTGAAGTGACAATGTTCACATGCATAAAATCTTTGTCATAAAGCAGCATTAAGTTGATAATTTGTTTTAAAAAAAAATCAATTGGACTGAAGTGATAATAGAAGCTGCATAAAGAATGAGCAGGACTGGCTTCACTTCAGGTTTTTGGATTGTTTATGGCAAAAGCAGTCAGTCAGTCAGTCTTCAGTAATTCAAAAGATCGTGTACTACAAATGTCCCCAAGGGGACGATGAAGTACAACAATCTTTTTAGTCATTTTGTTGGTGCTGACGGATTACTGCAAAGGTGTGCCTAATAAACTGAAAACTGCATGGTATAAAAATACACCACACTTAAACGACTACACACTTATACATTTCTGTGATTTATTAAGAGATGCAGCGACATCCACTTTTTACCACGGACACAGAAAAGATGCAGGCTACTCTAAAGGGCTATTGTGTAGGAATCACATGGCATTTATAAATAATCATTAAAATCATATTAAAAAGGCTAAAGTAAAGTCAGAAAATGCAAGATAGGAGGAAAAGACAACAAAATAATAAACATTTACATTTGGTAAAATACTTACCTAGTTGGAAGTCCTCCATTCAAATTCAGCAAGTTGTTGGAAGAAGGTGGTGATCTGGAAGTTGACACTGACTACTTTCCTCTTGACAAGACTTCCCGTCTTGCGGCTTGTACCGACTTTGGCTGTGCATTTGGTACCAACATCTGGATTGATCCTCACAAAGAATCTTTTAACAGAAATAAAATATATTAATTGTAATTTTTAATGAAGACGTACAATACAGCAATCAGCTATGGTTCTTCATCATCAGTCAAACTGTCATTAAATTTAATTCATAAATGGCTTGGTGTAGAGTACTTGCCATTGTATCATCTCCAGCGTGGTGGATGCTGACTCCTGATACTCCAGATTGAAGACAGAATATGACCCAAAAAAGACAGCAAGGACGCTGGCAAAGTCATGTAGTTGCTCAGGCTGGAAAAATACCTTCTCCTCCATACTGACCATCCACCGGGTTGCAGACATCAAGCTATTTCCTAAAATAGACAAACCCTTGTCAGGCTAACGCTAGTGAGTAAAAGTACAGACTACCATAACAATTACATACATTGCTACGAAAAAATTATAGTGATAGAAAATATTCCTCTTACCAAGCATGATTACCCTTGGTGTAGTGGGTAAGGTCATTTCCATTTCAACAGACATCTTGGTGGAAGATACCTTTAAAACATAAAAGGAAAACTCTCTTAAATATGAATTACTGGTAGTAATTTATATTTAAAGGGCCAGTTCACCCAGATTACAACAGGTTTTTGAGAACCTCATCCCGGAGACTAGACTAGACTTTACCCCTACATCCTGCTACCACTCTGAAACAGCGGATGTGAATGACAGTTTGTGGGGCTAAATGTATTTTTTAAAGCATTGCATTCCACAAGTGTTCAGTCTGACTTCTGCAATGGCGGTGACTCCTGTGCATGTGGGACCTGAATGCAGAAAATGTTCTGAAGGAAGCAGGACATTGCTCTATTCCACATGCAAACCGATAATTAGCTGTGTGTTGATGTTTCTTCACATGACTACAAAATTCTGTAAATTCTGAAGTACAAATGCTGCAGAATTTACACCTGTACATAGTTGCACCTGTTAGTACTGACTTAACTTTAAATTTACAGGAGCATGGTTTAAACATGTGAACAGTCCTTATATGTAACCAGGGTTGGAAATTAACTTTTTTGTCCACCTGCCACTGGGCTGAACAAACTCAAAAAATAACAGAAACCACTTTAATGTTTTTCACCTTTGTCCTCATTTACAGACTCTTATACACTATGTTGGAGATGTAATGGTACTTTAGCAGGCTAACCAGCTGTAGCAAGCTCAAAGTTATAGATTAGGTTAGCTGCTCCTCTACATTTCCAGACTATTTTGTGGCTTCAAATATGTTTGAAGAGCTTTTTACCTGTTGTCTTGTTTTTTGAAGAGCTGAAGCTATGTTAGCAGTCAGCAGGACAGAACTGCACAGCCACTTGGAGGAAAAAAGCTTAGGAGTTAAAAAAAAAGGTCATCTGAAGAAAAGAGAAAAAAAAGAACAATGTTAGAAATTCATCCTTGCTGACCTACATAGCTAATCTGCACTTTTAACATTTGCAAGATCATGGTTTAAACAAATGAACAGTCATTAGATGTAAAAAAAAAAAAAAAAAGAGAAGGGGGGGGATCAATTATCAGTTAAGCTTATATTGTTCGACAAAGGATGTAGCAACAATGCTAACAGACACTCAGCACTGAGCTCATCTCAACCCAAAGCCGCCCGAGGAAGATTAAGCGGCAAAAGTCAAGCTAAAACCTTCAGCGGTAAAATTAGCACCTTTGCTAACGTTAATTCCGAACCAGCTCAAAATGTAACACCATCATATTTTCCTATCTTTCACCTCATTTACAGACACGTAACTTATAAGGTTGCAATATGCCAGTTATATAAAACACCAGAGTTAGTAAAGGTAACGTTATTTTACCAGGCTAACCAGCACAAACGAGCTATAAGTTAACGTGCTATAAGTTACGTTAACTCCATCTAAAATGTACATTTCCAGACTAGGCTTTGGCTTCAAACAGTTTTCTAAGAAGTGGTTTTTTTACCTGTCTTGAAGAGCTGAAGCAGTGTGAGCCCACAGCACGGAGACAGAGCTGCACTTGCACTTGGAGAGAAAAAGCTTCGGAGTTTAAAACAAACGTCATCAGAAAACAGTTGGAAGCGAAGCCACGCTTGATGACGTAGCTAGATAAACTGCATGTTAATGTTAGCTAGGATGTGAAAAAAACAAAAGTACATGCTCTCTTTCTGCCTTAAAAATATGTTAACCACTAAAGGAGTAAAAATACAGAAACAG
Organism: Xiphophorus hellerii; assembly: GCF_003331165.1. Lineage (NCBI taxonomy): Eukaryota > Metazoa > Chordata > Actinopteri > Cyprinodontiformes > Poeciliidae > Xiphophorus > Xiphophorus hellerii. The sequence continues at coordinate 33,316,543 of NC_045672.1, read as the reverse complement.
GGAACCACGATGAAGCAGCTATGATGACCGTTGGAAATCAAATATAATTCTTACTGTATATGATAAGTACAGTACCACTACTGTAATGTGTAAACAGTAAATTACTGCAAATTCAAAACATACAGTAAATTACTGTAATACTATGTACTATACCCATAATGCAATGCAAACTACAGTAACTACTTGTAAAGATGTCTTATGGTAGGGTGACCAAACGTCCGTATTTCCCGGGACATGTCCGTATTTCACGTCCTGTCCCGGGCGTCCCGGGTTTTTTTTAGAAAGTGAGGAAATGTCCTGTTTTTTAAATTACCTTCATTGGACCATTATATTTACAGGCACTAGGGCACTGCGCACGGCCCTGCGTGTGACGTAATCCCTGAGCCGCGTCAGTGCGGGCAGCCCTGTTCTTAATCAGAAGATAGATAGCGTGGCTGTCAGTACGAAAACAACATACGAAAGCGCAAATGTATGTTTACCTACTATTTACAAAAGAGTTTCCCCGCTTTCAGACCCCCCCACCCCCCTCGCTACAACGTGTCCTGGTTTTCCCAACTGAAAATATGGTCACCCTATTTATGGTAGTTTTACTGGGCATTTTGTGGTATTTAACTGTAATAAATACAGCAAAGGCTAACAGTGTATGATGACCGTTGGGAATCAAATATAATTCTTACTGTATATTATAAGTACAGTACCACTACTGTAATGTGTAAACAGTAAATTACTGCAAATTCAAAACATACAGTAAGTTACTGTAATACTATGTACTATACCCATAATGCAATGCAAATTACAGTAACTACTTGTAAAGATGTCTTATGGTAGTTTTACTGGGCATTTTGTGGTATTTAACTGTAGAAAATACAGCAAAGGATAACAGTGTATCTTCACACAATGTCGGAAATCCTGTCTAAAATCCCATCTCATTATTGGGTGACCATAAACAGGGAAATTTCTTAAGAGCAATTTTGGGGGTGTCGGCAAAGTTACAGTAAAATGTGATTTAAAAAACATTGTGTTCAAGCTACAGGACCAAAAATGACTAGTAAGTATCAAAGCATATCAAATGTGTTTTTCTCAGTAAACAACCTTTCGAGAAGTCAAACTAAGATTCTTATGTTTAGATCTGAGTTTGGTTCTGAGTCATTGATCTAATCTCTGCTACACCTTTACAAAAATTTAAGGCTCTGACTAAAAGCAAGTTTTAATGAGTAACTCCACTTAATAAAATTCCTCATAAATATTGATTTATTGCAGTGGCTCTCAATACAAGTTATGTGTTTTTTAAATTATAACTTAAGTTGCTTTAAACCCTTTTTTTTCATGATGGCTGTGAACCTATAAATATGTAGAAATTGAATATCAGGGAGAATCATAACTGAAACATAAGGCTCAGCACCAGAGTTTTCTAGAAAAATATTCAAATTTTATTTTGTTTTTTTAAAGGTGTTGAAGAAGATAAGAAATAAAGGCATACTTTATTTTTACCGTCAGCTGCAGTAGCGCCTCTGCTCTCAGCTCCCATACTGAGCTGGCGGCTAGCGCTAACGCTCAGCTGCTCCTGTTTCAAACTCTTCTTATTAAAATTAAACAGCTAAATATAATTGAAATATTGGCTACCTTGGACAGAAAAAGAACTAAGTCTATGAAAGCAATGTAGCAGTTTAGCTAGTTTTGATTTAAGGCTTAACGAGGCAGTTTATCAAGATTCAGTCAAAGTAATGAAGCAAACTGCAGTCTGATTTTTATTGTTCATGTGTTTCTTATTAAGCAGTGAAAGGAAATAAAATGTTTTTCATGTCTTTTGCTGTAAGTATTTACTTACTGGAGGGTTTATGTTTGTGCTGCAGAGCCACAGCTAGCAGCTAACAGCTAGCTCCTCTCTTCATCCGGTACCGTTCAGCTGCTCTTGCTCCTCCTACACTTTGGACTGAACCATTGTTCCAATAATGGGGGGACGTAAAAATTAATTCTTATTTTTGTCTTAGATGAAAGGCAGATTTATTTTGTTCTTTTGCCTTTTCATATTGCTATTGTTTAAATACAAGGGTTTCCTTCATGATTTCTTTGGGGGGGGAGGGGGGGCAGTCTGGACTTTTCCAAGATTGGGGAGTCTGGACCCCATTCTCCCCCCCCTCCCCCCTGGGATTTACGCCCATGTCTTCACACTAATAGGTGATAAAATATTAAGTATAGAAACTTGTCCTTGTTTAAATCTGTTTTGCATTCATTAACTCAATGAATACATTCATAATTCTGTATGTTTATTTTATGATGACTGCCCTGTTTAATCTGGCTCTCTCTCATCCTGCTGACTCAGCTTCTTCATCACTTGTGTCCCATCAGGTTGCAATAGTGACCACATCATCAACTCCAAAACTGAAACAGATCAATTAAATCCTCGTCCATTAAATTTAACTGATTGATTAGGCGCTGTAATGGACGTCAATCTTAACGAGCTATTAGCTAATTGGCTGGAGCTCCGCTGAGGAGTGTGTGTGTGTTCCCATTCAGACTGATGACTTTAATATTTAGTCATCGATCAATGGGAGCAGGCCGTCTGTTTCCAGTGTTCTGACTATCTGTGCTACCTCGTCAGATTTTCCTGCCGTAGCACGGATAGATGGCTATGTCTATCTGTTGGTGCTACCCGTCTAAAACTGCTACATCATGTTTACAAACTAAAACTACAGCAGGTTGTGTTAATGTTAAATATATTGGATAACATTATTTGAGTGACTGAAGTGGAAGCTAAGGAGTTATGGTTAGCTTAGCAGTGGAACAATTTATATCCATGACGAAACCACAAGAAGATCACTTCTTTCATCTGAATATCCTACCCATTTAAAATGGAAAGCTATAGATGTTTGCACTACTTATTAGAATTTGCTACCTTTTTAAAATATTTTAAAAACCGGCGGTGTTTGTAAGCATGAATCAGTGGCAGACAGTGGAAGCCGGTTTTTATTGGAATTAAAATAAAGATCTAAAAATACAGATCACTGCGACTCCTTTATGCGCATTAATACTTTATATGTCTGTTATCAGCAGCAGCCATAATGTGTCGCTGATGTCATTAATATACACTAATATTACACGGCTTCAATCCCACATAGTATCGCTACCAAAATCTATGTAGCAAAGTTTAATAAAAAACAGTGTAATTAAACTAAAATATTTTAAAGTACATGGGATGGGTGGCAGCAGAGGGAGGGGCAGCAGAGGGAGGGGACCCTGGCGGTCCGATCCTCGGTTGCAGAAACTGGCTCTTGGGACGTGGAATGTCACCTCTCTGGTGGGGAAGGAGCCGGAGCTAGTGCGTGAGGTCGAGAGGTTCCGGCTAGAAATAGTCGGTCTCACCTCGACGCACGGCTCTGGTTCTGGAACCAGTCTCCTTGAGAGGGGCTGGACATACTTCCACTCTGGAGTTGCCCAAGGTGAGAGGCGTCGGGCAGGAGTGGGCATACTTGTTGCTCCCCATCTCGGCGCCTGTACGTTGGGGTTTACCCCGGTGAACGAGAGGGTAGCATCCCTCCGCCTACGGGTGGGGGGACGGGTTCTGACTGTCGTTTGTGCTTACGGGCCGAACGACAGTTCAGATTACCCACCCTTTTTGGAGTCCTTAGAGGGGGTACTGGAGAGTGCTCCTCCTGGGGACTCCCTTGTTCTGCTGGGGGACTTCAACGCTCACGTGGGCAATGACAGTGAGACCTGGAGGGGCGTGGTTGGGAGGAACGGCCCGCCCGACCTGAACTCGAGCGGTGTTCTGTTGCTGGACTTCTGTGCTCGCCATGGATTGTCCATAACGAACACCATGTTCAAGCATAAGGGTGTCCATATGTGCACTTGGCACCAGGACACCCTAGGCCGCAGTTCGATGATCGACTTTGTCATCGTTTCATCGGATCTGCGGCCGTATGTCTTGGACACTCGGGTGAAGAGAGGTGCGGAGCTGTCCACTGACCACTACCTGGTGGTGAGTTGGCTCCGGTGGTGGGGGCGAAAGCCGGTCAGACCTGGCAGGCCCAAACGTGTTGTGAGGGTCTGCTGGGAACGTCTGGCGGAATCCCCTGTGAGACGGAGCTTTAACTCCCATCTCCGGCAAAACTTCGAACACGTCCCGGGGGAGGTGGGGGACATGGAGTCTGAGTGGACCGTGTTCCGTGCCTCCATTGTCGAGGCGGCCGATCGGAGCTGTGGCCGCAAGGTTGTCGGTGCCTGTCGCGGCGGCAACCCTCGAACCCGCTGGTGGACACCTTCGGTGAGGGATGCCGTCAAGCTGAAGAAGGAGTCCTATCGGGCCTTTTTGGCCTGTGGGACTCCGGAAGCAGCTGATGGGTACCGGCGGGCGAAGCGGCATGCGGCTCGGGCGGTTGCTGAGGCAAAAACCCGGGCGTGGGAGGAGTTTGGAGAGGCCATGGAGAAAGACTTCCGTACGGCTTCGAGGCGATTCTGGTCCACCATCCGGCGTCTCAGGGGGGGGAAGCGGTGCAGCACCAACACTGTTTATAGTGGGGATGGTGTGCTGCTGACCTCTACTCGGGACGTTGTGGGCCGGTGGGCAGAGTACTTCGAAGACCTCCTCAATCCCACCAACATGCCTTCCACTGAGGAAGCGGAGCCTGGGGACTCTGGGTTGGGCTCTCCAATCTCTGGGGACGAGGTCGCCGAGGTGGTTAAAAAGCTCCTCGGTGGCAGGGCCCCGGGGGTGGATGAGATCCGCCCGGAGTTCCTTAAGGCTCTGGATGTTGTAGGGTTGTGTTGGTTGACGCGACTCTGCAATGTCGCATGGACATCGGGGGCAGTCCCCCTGGATTGGCAGACTGGGGTGGTGGTCCCCCTGTTCAAAAAGGGGGACCGGAGGGTGTGCTCCAATTATAGAGGGGTCACACTCTTAAGCCTCCCTGGCAAGGTCTATTCAGGGGTCCTGGAGAGGAGGGTCCGTCGGATAGTCGAACCTCGGATTCAGGAAGAGCAGTGTGGTTTTCGTCCTGGTCGTGGAACGCTGGACCAGCTCTACACCCTCGGCAGGGTCCTGGAGGGTGCATGGGAGTTCGCCCAACCAGTCTACATGTGTTTTGTGGACCTGGAGAAGGCGTTCGACCGTGTCCCTCGGGGAGCCCTGTGGGGGGTTCTCCGGGAGTATGGGGTACCGGGCCCTTTGATACGGGCTGTCAGGTCCCTGTATGACCGGTGTCAGAGTCTGGTCCGCATTGCCGGCAGTAAGTCGGGCTCGTTTCCGGTGAGAGTTGGACTCCGCCAGGGCTGCCCTTTGTCACCGATTCTGTTCATCACTTTCATGGACAGAATTTCTAGGCGCAGCCAAGGTGTTGAGGGGATCCGATTTGGTGGCCTTAGGATCTCATCTCTGCTTTTTGCAGACGATGTGGTCCTTTTGGCTTCATCAGATCGTGATCTGCAGCTCTCGCTGGAGCGGTTCGCAGCCGAGTGTGACGCGGCCGGGATGAGGATCAGTGCCTCCAAATCCGAGGCCATGGTCTTGAGCCGGAAAAGGGTAGAGTGCCTTCTCCGGGTCAGGGGGGGTGTCCTGCCCCAAGTGGAGGAGTTTAAGTATCTCGGGATCTTGTTCACGAATGGGGGAAGAAGGGAGCGGGAGATCGACAGGCGGATTGGCGCAGCGTCTGCTGTCAAGCGGGCGCTGTACCGGTCCGTCGTGGTGAAGAGAGAGCTGAGCCAAAAAGCGAAGCTCTCGATTTACCGGTCGATCTACGTTCCCACCCTCATCTATGGTCATGAGCTTTGGGTCATGACCGAAAGAACGAGATCGCGGATACAAGCGGCCGAAATGGGTTTTCTCCGTAGGGTGGCTGGGCTCTCCCTTAGAGATAGGGTGAGAAGCTCAGTCATCCGGGAGGGACTCAGAGTAGAGCCGCTGCTCCTTCACATCGAGAGGAGCCAGTTGAGGTGGCTCGGGCATCTGGTCAGGATGCCTCCTAGACGCCTCCCTGGTGAGGTGTTCCGGGCACGTCCCACCGGGAGGAGGCCCCGGGGAAGACCCAGGACACGCTGGAGGGACTATGTCTCTCGGCTGGCCTGGGAACGCCTCGGGATTCCCCCGGAGGAGCTAGAAGAAGTGGCTGGGGAGAGGGAAGTCTGGGCCTCCCTTCTGAAGCTGCTACCCCCGCGACCCGACCTCGGATAAGCGGAAGAAGATGGATGGATGGATGGATGGATTTTAAAGTACAGGGACAGGGCTACAAATCCAGGTGTAAATAAAATAAATTAAATAAAGCTTACCTTAATCTTCGACGACATAAAACAGACGAAACGAAACTTCCATGGAGTTTCGTTTCCATGTCATGTAGGATGACAAGAAATCTGCTGAGTCAGCAGATTGTGACATAGCATCGATGTGCGCGTCACAAGGCAGGACGGAATGATGGGTAGCACAGATAGTTAGGACACCTGTTGTTGAACGCCAACTGAGTCTAATCCAGGTTTTAGACGCATCCCAGAGTTTCTATCGATCAGATCCTGCAGATTCTCCAACCTGCTGCATCAAGGGGTGCACTTAGTTTTTTTCTTCTGAATTATCTTTTTACACTCCATGTCAGATTAAAATTATTTGCCGATTTTCAGGAGGGTGTACTTTCTTTCTTCCATCACTGAGTCTCATCGCAGAAGAGCCTGCAGGGATGTCGGTTGATTTGGTTTGTCATCTGAGAACAGACGGGTCCAATGAGGGCCTGGGGTGCTGTCTAATCCCTGGATATCTAGTTTTAGCTGTGGAGATGAGCAGAGTCTAAAACAGTCAGCTCTGGGAATGCAAATAAAAACAAACATCATTTCAGTTTGGTTGTTACTGAGGGACTCCAGCGCGCCATTAAGGGCTGGGTCTAATCCCTGGGTGGGACATCAGGAATTCCAGGACGACGATGAAGATCTGAGTGGAAAGAGATGCTCCTCTTACTGGGAAGAACCCAGTGAAACCGTAACTCCAAACTGGGGACCAGCATGGTCCTCCGGCTGTGTGTTAAAAAGCTTAAAGACGACCATCTTTTATTATCTGTGCCCTGCTGCAGAGCAGTGACTTCAGCATACCAGGACCAATCTGGACCAGAACCAGAAGAAAAACCGGTCACAATGATCCGGTTGGACCCAAACCCAGACAGAACTGGAGGAGGAAGGTAAAAAAAAAAGAAATGTCCTTTTCTGTCCACAGTGGGAAAATTCAAGCCCATCAGCACCAAGTTCAGTTTATCGTCTCAGGCACTTTACAGAAAATCATCCAGTTGTCAATCAGTGCTTAAAGTTCTGTTTTGAAACAGAAATATTTATTTTCTTGATTTTGGGTTTCTTTCCTGATGGACATTTCTCAAAATGGCTGCCATGGTTGTACTGGAGAATATACGTTAGCTATAAAATCAGCAGTAGTTGTTACCAGTGGTGTGTTCAGCTAACCTGTTAGGCTACTACGGCGCCCCCTAGCGGACATGAGGTGAAATTTCTTTTGCGTTTCCTCGCAATAAGCAAACACACCCTGGTCTATTTTGTACACAGAGTCACAAATGTCAAATATATACACTTTTAAAGAGCCTCCGTGAAAACATATTTATATATTTGGTTTAAAAAGAACGGCGGCCATCTTGAAAAATGGCCAACACCCTGAAACTGAAGTGGCTGATGGTAAATTTGGAAAACATCCAGCCTGAGGGGTTAGCACGCTAATGTTTACAGTAATTTGCTGAACTATAAAACAAGTTTTAGTTCTCATCCAGTTTCTTTGCTGAATTTATAATGAAAATGAATAAATATTATAGTTTCAAATCTTAATGCTCATGTTGAGTTTCTGGTGCTGCAATAAATCACCTTTAAACTTGGACATTCAGAGCCGGTCCCGTTTGAGGGCTCTATCATTTAGCATGAACTAAACTCTGTGGTTGCTGTGTTGCCAGCAGCAGGTTGACCATCGGCTGACGTTGCTCCTCAGGTCAACCTCAGCGAACGCTGCTGACCTCCGGCAGGAAACGAGCCGTAATCACTGACAGCGGTCCAGAACAATCCGTCTGATCCAGAGACGCTCCGGAGTCCAAATAAAATAATCTGGACTCACAAACATCAGCAGAAAATGAAACATGCTGACAGCAGAAAAGAGAAATTCAGCACAATGTGTGTGTGAGAGAGAGAGAGCAGCAAAGATGAGGAATCGCACGACTCAGCTCTTCTTATCGTTTATGATTAACAGTTAATTTGGGAGAGTGGCTGAGTGTGTGTGTGTGTGTGTGTGTGTGTGTGCGTGCGTGTGTGTGCGCACTCACACACAGCTGTCTGTGGTACTGTGACGTTGGATGGAGCAAAGTGAGAGGAAAAAGCTTTTCTGGGACTTTCTTCATCAGCGGGGTGTCAGAACGTCGGGACATTTCATGATGTCGGGTCACCGTTACATTCCAAATTTGTATCGTCCTTTTGAAAAAGCGGTGAATAAAATCTGAGATCTGGAGGGTGAAGCTTTAAAAAGATTGAACAAAGTCGAGGAGCAAATTACCTGAATGCAGCGATGCGAATTGGGAACCAACAGGTCCCAATCCGCAAATCACACTAAAGTTCCTTAGTCTTACTATTTTTGTCATTTTTCTTTCTAAAGAAATGTGCTTTCCTCCTGCGTCTTGGGAGGAAAGCACATTTCTAAAACACACCTCAGGCCAGTGGAGACGGGTCTTGGTCTCCAGTCCTACAACAAACCATTAGTAGCGCAGGAAATGGAAATGTTGTAGGACTGAGCTGGAGTCAAAGTGCAGCTTCAGAAACACTGCAGCAGGAAAACCTTAAGACGACAGATCGGTAACAGAAATAAATCCAGAAGGTTCTGGATGTTCCACCGGGTCAGAACCATCATCACCCTGTGCTGAATATCCTGGAGAAAATCTGGAAAAATTCTTTAAGCTGGGAAGGCATCAGAACTATAACTGGGTCGGGTAGAGTCCAAGGTTCTGTGACTGACTGCGGGTTCTAGTGGACAGGAGGGCCAAACAGGATCAGTTCTCAAATGCAGATCAAAAACTTTGTCTTGATGCGTTGGTTCAGTTCTTCTGCCTCCAGAACCCGGACCTCAAAAACTGCCGAACAACCAGCGGCTCTGGCTAGTTAATGGACGGCATTGGTCTCCATTAATTAGCCAGAGCCCTTGGTGGGAGGGGCTAAAGTCATGTGATCTTCTTGTAAGAACAGAAACAACCAGACAATTTTCTTGTTTACATTTAGTGAAATCACACAAATATACAAACTGAGCAGAAGGCAATGATAGAAAAACAGACGGCGGCCATTACGAGGCATCGACGTTCAAATCAGCAAAACCACAAGAAAAACAAGGCAATGGCGAATGGAACCAAAGATGGGCCCCGACTACTTCCTGGACTTGGCTGCTCCTCGGGGAATAAAGACGTTCCCAGGAGGAGCGATGGATGGCCTGACGGTGGCGCTGTGACCCGCAGGCGGCCGATCAGGTGCTAGAACCACGTCACCTGATCAATGGCATCACAGCAGCCAGGTCAGCTGGCTGAAACAGGAGAGGAGGAGCTTCTGATGTCAGAGTTCACCTGAGGGAAATCGACCAATCAAAGGCAGTGCTGCAGCACAGCAGAGGAGGGGGCGGAGCCTGAAAGCTGCGCCGGTTGACCTTCCCCTGACCCAAGACACCAGGCACGGTCTGCTCAGGTGTTCAGATCACCTCTGCCGGCTCCGCCCTCCTCTTCGTCAGGACGAAGAGTCCAAGCGGTTCTGAACATGATGGCGGTCCGTCCCCCAGGTGGGACACGAGATCGCTGCTGACAAATGTCTCCATCCTCCCACAATAAATAAAATCCATCACAAAAATAAATTAAAATAATAAATATCCCACCACCGTGTGGCTGTGCGACTCGGGCCGGGTCTAATTCCCGGTACCAATCCGGTAGCGGGCCATTCATTGGTAGTGGTGTGTTGGAGCAAGGATGCATAAAATCTGGAAGCCCCCGGTGTAGACTCCAGGAATTAGACAAGACCCTCCCAGATTGGAATCCCAGCGAATCACTGATCTGCTTTGAAATCTGCTTATGAAAAGAGGCTCATAATTGGTTAGCTCATGGACCTTACCAAGCTCCACCCACAACCGACCCACGTGACCGCAAGTCTCACAAACAAAACCTCGCAGCGCGTTGTTTCTATGTAAACATGACTGATTAGTGCATCATTTCTTCCAGATTTTCACAATATTTCAGCTACTAAATGGACAGAGGAACTAACAAGTTCATGTCATCATCTGGGAGCAGGTTACTGGTTTCTCAGTCACAAGCTGGTTGCAAACCTGAGGCCAGCAGGTGTCAGTCAGTTATGGTAGATCTGAACTTTGACCTCAATATGAGAAGCTACAGACTGATAGGAGGAACCAAAGAGCTCTGTAAAGGTAAAGGCAAATCTTCTGAAGTTGGGATATAATTCATTTAATTTCACATAATAACCGCGGTAGAAGCCATTTGTTTGTTAAAATTTTATGAAATATATTTGTTCTGTTTGATGTTTGTTGTGAATGACGTAAACTCACAAACAACGAGGTAATTAGTCCAACGTTTAGAAACTACAGCGGCTGTAATGAGCCACAGCAAAGGCAAACAAAGGTAAAATAACCTGAACAGGTGATCAACTCAAAACCACTCCTACCTTTTTACTCTCTCTCTCTCTTTGTAGTTTAAGCACACCTGTTACCGTGGCAACCGCCTGCTCCCCGCAAGACGAGCAAAGATTACGTTAAAAACATATCAAGTTTCCAGGCTTGATATTTATTTCTCGATTATTAATCAGCGATGGTTGATTGACTAGCTGTACTTGGTGCTAACGTGGCTAACACGAGTAACAGTTTAGTCCAAAGCCTTTTCTGCTAAAATAAAATCTTTAGTGTATGTCAGATACAGACACATTGCATATTGATCTGTTTAGCTAACGTAAGACTGTGTAGCAGACAGGCTTCAAGGTGTAGAAGTTGTATCAGTTCTGCCATTATGCTGTACTTAGCTAACGGGAAGCTAAGTGTGTTTGTGAGACGGCCACGTAGAATGGGCATCAGCCAATGAAACGCGGCCCTGTGGTAAGGTCCATTACCAAGGAGACAGAACCTTTCCTTCGTGAAGTTCAGCAGGAAACTGAGAAGTTTGGTGGAGGAAGATCTCTGAAAAGCTGCATCCATCCATTCATCCTCCTTTCCTCCATCAGGTCTTCAGCTGTGGATCTGATCTCAGATCACAATTTGCTGGTTTAGGCGGAGAAGAATAGGAAGTGGGCGGAGCTGCAGATCTGATCAGTGACCGGCTGGTTTGGTCTGCTCAGACACCCAGTGGGGGGCAAACAGTGGTGCTGGTACGCTAGTGGCTTCAGAACCCAACCTCTGCTACCGACACAACGCAGAACCCGCCCTCCATCTGGTCCTTTTGAGCCCACACAGATTAAACGGCTTCAGCCGAGCTGCAACATTTCACACCAAGCACCTGGAGGCTACGGCCCCGCAGAGGTCAGAGGTCATCCAGAGGTCACCTGCTCCACCTGTAGCCGTCTGCAGCTGCTGTTCCCAACCCGACCACCAGGTGGCAGCAGCTGCTGCAAACGAACTTAAACTCCAACATTTATCATCATCCTAATAAATTAAACATTAATGGAAACTTTCGTTTAAATTTTCATCTTTTTTTCCCCAAACATCGGTTCTGAAACTCGATGTGGAACCGGACCTGAAGGGAGGAAGTCCACTGGGTTTCTGACCCTAGTGGAAATGATTCAACTGGAACAGAACCGGAACCAGATTCTGGTAGAACCGGCTGTGCTATCTGACGTCGGAGAGGAACCGGACCTCTGAGCGGGCCAGAACCAGTGCTGTGATGTGTGAATGTTCCAGAACACAGGCGGAGCGTTTCCTGCCGAGTCTCAGGCGGTCCAAACCTGGTCCTCGGATCGAGCCATCTAACCCGCTGAGCTCCGGTTCCGCTCGTTAAAAAAGTACCAAAAAGCCCGTTTGGATCTGCAGAGCAGGATTGTTGTGGCTCGGTCCGGGCCAGTCTGCAGGGTCCTGGGCCTGTCGGTACCATCAGACTCAGATGTAGCGTTCAGCTTTATACAAGTTCTGGTCGGTAAAGTCCAAAAGGTTCTGATTACATTTGAACATTTTTTAGATTTTATCATTTGATCTTCATTTTTTTCTTCTTTACAATTATGGCCACGAGTCTCAAAAGTTCTAGGACTCCGGCCCGGTTCAGCTCCACTCTCTTGGTTCTGGACCGGATTTGGTCCAAGTCCTGTCCAGGGAGTTCTGGTCCGGTCTTTGCATGGCACTAGGTTTGTAGCTCTGCACAGTATTTCCCCATCGGCGCCGTTAGCGTGGCTGTGTGTCCAGTCCGGATCGGGTCCAGATCCCAGGTGGTTCTGGTACTGACCCGGACGGCGTCGCTGTGCTGGAATGTATTCAGAGGTTCTGTCCACAGTCTGGTTGGTCAGGCAGTGCGTCCTCCCGGCCAGCGGACTGACCAATGAGGAGCCGGGGGCGGGGCCAGGGGCGGGGCCGGGGAGCGATCGGGCTCAGTGTGCTGCGCTGATTGTTCACAGAACCGGAGCAGAACCAACACCTGACGTTCGTTTTGGCTCCGCCTCCTTTATTAAAGCTTCAAACTGTCCAGAATCCGATACTCGTTCTGGATCAGAACCGGATCGCTGTGAGGTCCAGATGAACCCCGGTTCTGATCTGGAGGGCCGGGACAGGCTTCTGTTACTCTTCACTTTACATTCTGAGCTCAGTCTGTAGCGGTTCCGATCCAAACAGACCCGGTTATGCTGTAGAGCCTGTTGAGGTCCTGTTGGCTCCATGAGTCTCAGGAAAGGTTCTGCTCCGCTGGGTTCTGGGTCCAATCAATCCATCTGACCAATAAATCAATTGACAGATTGATTGCTGGTGATTCGGCCCGGTCCGGCCGTTCAGCAGAACCTCATCCCGCCCAAGCCCTGCCCCCTCATCGGTCCGGCTCTCAGCTGCTGCCGGACATCAGGTTGATGGCTTGGTCCAGTTTGTGTCTCAGCTTGTGTTTCCGACAGTAACCGTCCCGGTCCAACGCCGTCAGGATCTGGAGACGCAGAGGGACGGAGAGACAGAGACAGAAGGACAGAGGGTTAGAGGGTCCAACATGGTGGACCAACCATCTCCTGATTCAACACTGTGATTGTGTCAGGAGGCATCAGAGTCGGTTCTGGTTCTGTTTGACCCGGTTTAAAATCCTGATTACTGGAGCCTTGAGGCCCAGTGAAGAAAACTGGACATCATTTAGATATAAAGTAATGTATAGCAGGCTTTAGTTATTAAAATATTCACTCTTATCTTTTCAAAACTAGTTGTAACTCAGCTTCTAAAATATCCAGAAGCAGATAAAAACATCCAAACTGGTCCTTCTGGAGACGCCTTGATATTTCCTCTGGATGAAAGCAGGAAAAGCCTGGAGGGAAGTCCTGAGCTGTGAACACAGAGCGGAACGGACCCAAGTATGCCACCCTGAGGAGCTCCACACGTTCCTGAACTCACGTCTTTCTGCTGCAGGTGACACATCAGGCTCTTTAAGGAAGTTTTGGCAGGAGACCAAAAGCCTCTACATCTTTCTTTTTGGAAAGTACAATCATGGAACTGAAGTGTTTCAGGAAAAGCTGTGAAACCAAGAACTCCAGGAGAAGGAAGGAACAGCCTCACCTCTTCCTTGTACTTGTTGATGTAGAAGTAGAGTTCATTGAGCGCGCTCAGTGTGTTGAACTCGTTGCCATGCAGACGGGACTGCTCCACCAGGTAGGCGTCCATGTCCTGATCGCTGATGCTGGGCATCTTGGAGATGTCCCTGTAGTACCTTCATGACAGACAGACAGGTGAGACCCGTCCGGAACCCAAACACCAGCTTCTGGTTCTGGACTGAACAATCCGGAGCTGATTTTAGACTTTTCAAATGCCTTTGAGGATTTGTGGACCAATCATAAGACGGGTCTGTTTTGAGATTCTGAAAGTAACTGTGAATTTCTTTTAAGACGCCACATTTTCCAATGAAATCTACAAAAACCCAACAATAATCAGCAGCTTCCAAATATTAGACCACTATGGTTTGAAATCTGATCTAAAAAACTGCTGAAACAAGTCTCAAAGTCTCTTCCTGCCCCCAGTGAAGGTGGGCACTTTTCTCTCTCCTGCCTCTCCCATCTGCGCTGCTTTTGCTCTTTGCTATCTTTTTCGGGGCATCTCTTAGCATGACCTCCAAATTGTAAATTATGGATCTGGTCAGCTGGTCTTTCAGCGCAGTTGACCAAATTTTCTCAACAAGACCGGTCAAAGCAGAGCCATCTGGTCCAATGGGACCCATGCAGCTGGAAGCACCGTGGACTGGGTGTTTGTCCAGCAGGATTATTATTCTGGCCTAATGAAAGGGCAGCGCCTCCATGATGGCTGCAGCCTCAGGAACCTGTCTACCCATGTTTTATTGTTCTTTGGATGGGCTGCACTCAAACGTGCTTCTTTATACAAGAACAATAAAGGCTAATGGTGAAAGTAAAGCCAATGTTGACAATGTTGTTTCAATAAAAAAGAAACTAAATGTGTACATGACCCATCTGGTGACCTCTCATGGTTTGTTACCTAAACTTACGTCTCATCTGGTCGTTGTGGAGAAACTATCAATGAAGTGTTTCATCTAATTCTTCTAAAGTTTGGGCTGTGAAACTGTGAAACATGTGAAAAGCCCAGAGACAGAGACGACCAAGGTAACTGCTTTTCTACCTCTCCACCCAGCTTTTGTAGTTGGGGATGTCTTTAGCATAGAGCAGCTTGTTGGACGGCGAGTCTTTGCCGAGCCGATGTTCGGACGTTGAGCACGAGTCCATGAAGGTCTGCGCCACAACCGACAGGCAGGCGTCTGTGATGCTGCTCTTATGGATGTCGAAGACGAACTGTGGATTCTTAATGACGTTGACCCAGAACCTGAGAGGAAGACTGCACACCGCACAGAAGAGGCTTTTTCAGACCGGTCCTAGGAAGATGTGCAAGGACAAAATTCATGGGGTCTTGGCTCACCAGTTGCTCTTCCAGGTGTGCCGGACATCTGGGTCGGTGATTGACCGTTTGTCGGCCTGCTCGTCCAAAAAGTCGAACATGTATTTAATCGCCAGTGGCAGTGCAGAGCCACGATGGGCCGTGCTGAACACAGTCTCAAAAAGGTCATCCACAAACTTCTGCAGCGTCCCCTGGTGGTGGAAGGACCAATGTATAATTTAAGAGTCAGAACGATGATGCAATATTTGACATCAAAAGTCAAAATAAACCTAACAAACAGACTAAGAAAAAAATGAATACAGACAAGTTCATGATACCCAGGCTGTTTTTGTGTTTTGGTGGGTTCTTAGGAAAGCTTCTGTGTCTCCAGAAACTAGAGGAAAAACCATCTGTTCTTTTAAATAACGACAGGAACCCTTAAGTAAATCAAATCCAAGTTCTAAAAGTCAAATCAGATGAAGCATCTACAGCAGGGGTGTCAAACTCCAGTCCTCCAGTCGCTGTCCTGCAGTTTTTAGATGAGCCACAGGTACAAAACGCTGGAATGAAATTGGCTTAATTACCTCCTCCTTGTGTAGATCAGTTCTCCAGAGCCTTAATGACCTAATTATTCTATTCAGGTGCTGCAGCAGAGGCACATCTAAAGGTAGCAGGACTGTGGCCCTCGAGGACTGGAGTTTGAGACCCCTGATCTACAGCTTGCAGAGCGATCAATACTCGGACCACAGTCTACCCATCTTCTTATTCCCTTCTTCTTGTTTTCCTGAACTGGAGCATCTCAGGTGGATCTTGAGTCACAGCTAGCCCAAATAATCTCTGTGGAGATTCCTGAGTCCGACTCGTTCCAGTGGGACCAAAGACTCCACTGCAAGTCTTTGGCAAGACTTTCCGACTATGTGGCATAGCTTCTGCAAAAGAGCCAAGAACTCTTCTCTAATCCTAACTCTGGATCTTACCCAAACTCTGATGATCATGTCTTACAGTGTTACCTTGGGAACCAGCAGTCTGTTTTAAGGCGTTACCTTGGTGACCAGCAGTCTGTTTTAAGGCATTACCTTGGTGGCCAGCAGTCTGGTCAGGTAGATCTCAGAGACCATCTTGCTGCCCCGGTCTCCTTCTCTCTGGTCGCTGTGCTCATGGTTCTTCACCAGGTGCCAGAGTTTAGTTCCTGCAAACAGACAATGATGGAGCGTCACCAGAGGCCAATCCGGATCTCTACTGAGTCAGACCTGGCACCTACAAACACCCATGATGATCTCAGATGTTTCTGCAGTACCTGTCTCCTGGTCTGGGGTGATCATTGGAGCTCTGGATCTCAGGCTGTCGGGACTGCTGGACGTCCGCAGTAAGGACTCTGATGGCGGAGACGAACAGATGAGAACCAAAATATTTATAGTAAATAAAACTACAATCAGTCTGGAAGCATTCAGTTTTCCCCACAGTGAACTGGTTTTAAGGACTGGTAAGGCAGAAGTCCTGGATCTGGACTCTGTAGCTGAAGCCGACCTGTTAAACCCGACTGCAGCGACCGGTCCGGCTCACCGTATCTGCTGAGGGATCTGGTGAAGGTGAAGGAGTTGGCGATGTTGTAGGCAGAAACCTGCTTCTGGACCAGCGCCACCAGCGAGCCGTCTGTTACCTAGCAACCAGAACCACACATCGGTTGACGACCCGCTTCACCGGCCCGTTTCCGCCAACAAGATTCTCTGAGCAAGAACCGGACCTGATCTGGACCCAGTTCTCTTTAACTCGGCACAGCATGTACCAGTACTATCCTCTGACCCGGTTCTGGTGGGCCCGGTTCCGTACCTGGTAGTGAGCCAACGTGTTCAGCCTTTTCCAGTCACTCTCTATCTTGGTCGTCACATCTTCGTCCTGCAGGATGATCCGGGTCAGCCGGCCCTGCCGCCACTCTGAGAACACAGAACCGTTAACAGAACGGGTCAGAACAGGTCAGACGGGGCCACCAGAACCGGGCTGCGTGGCGGTGCGGTACCGAGGTCCATGTCGTCGGCCTGCGGCCGCTGAGAGAACGGGATTCCTTTGTAGACGGCGTCCAGCAGCTTGTCTTTGACCTGGGTCACCGTGTCGCAGTTCAGAACCTTCACCGGTACCTCGGTTCCGGCTTCGCCCTCCGGAGGGATGCACATCAGCGTCTGAGGAAGAGATGCTCCGTTTCTACAAACTCCTGCTCCAGAACCAGCAGCAGAACATCTCTGGATCTGGCCTGCTGCCTGGAAACTCTAAAGGTCCAGTTAAGGAGCCCAGTGGGACCCCAGCCTGATGTCTGACTCAGTTCTGACCCGGTTCTGTCCCAGATCTGGGATCAGCAACCAGAGAGGACTGGGTTCTGGTTGAAGGCTCTAAAACCAGAATGCCGGGTCAGAACTAGTGACGGGATCACTGGGAGTCATGCAACATTTCAGAGTAATGTGTTCTAGGTTCTGATTGGACCGGCAGACTGTCAAAGGCTCTGCATCAGGCAGACCTGATAACGCGTTGATCTGGATTTTCCCAGGATTCATTGCGATAAATGATAATATGCTAAAGGGAAAATCCTGTCACCATTCTGAAGATCATTGAACTGGAAAACGTTTTAAATATCCAAAATACATCAACTGGGAATGGAACCAGGACAACCGAAGACCGACTCTACCAAGAGAACCGGCCTGCGACCCGCTGGGCCCGTTAGCTCGGTTCTGAACACCTGGGTTTTTTTGTGAGCTCTTGTCTTTCTGGCGATTTTCGGATTGGTTCCGGATCAGTTCTGGATCGGTTCTGTACCGGTTCCTTGTTAATGCAGAAGCACTGAACCTTCTGCTCCTAATCCGAATGGGAAACCCGTTGCTATGGAAATGGCTCAGCGATCCAGGCCGGACTCAGTAAATAGTAAAACTATTGAGATTCAAAGGTTCGGTTCTGAAAGGTGGACCCTCAGCTCCACTGGGAACCAGAACCAGAACCTTTACCAGCTGCTTGTAGTCAATCTGCTGCCGGATCAGCTTGTCTTCGCTCAGAGAATAGCGCGCCTCTCCGGTGATGGCGTCGATCGGCCCTTTCTCCATCTGCTGCTTGATGGCGCAGTAGAGCATGAAGAGCGGCTCCCCGGCGCACTCCTGGGGGGACAAAGCGGGGAGGGAAGACATACGGGGTGGGGGCCACAGACCCATCAGCGTCCAACTCTCCTCTGCTCGTCCGCCACAGCAGTGATCTGATTGGCCGGCAGCCCAGGGGGCGGGGTTACCTTCAGGAAGCGATGCAGCAGGAAGGTGAACCAGTTGGTCAGCATCTTCTCAGCAACAGACTCTGTTCTAAAGAGACAGAGGTCAAAGGTCACATAGGAACCGACTTGGTGTGGTGGTGTGGGCGCCAGAGCGAACCTCCTGAGGAGCAGCTTGGGGTGGTTCCGGTTCTCCAGGTTCTTCTCTATCAGATCCGCCAACAGCTGCTTCAGCACCACCGTGGCGTACTCCATCCGACCCTGAGGAGACAGGTCGGAGGTCACAGGTCAGAATCATAGTCTGGGACTGAATTATGTACGGCGTCCCTCAGGGTTCTGTGCTCGGTCCTCTGTGGTTCAGCTAGTGTCGTAGTACCTGAGACCGGTCTCGGTCGTTGAGGACTCTGGATTTTACTTCAAGGCCAAAACTGTGGAAATGTCCCTGAATTGCCACCATATTGTCCAGTTTATTTGCCAACATCTTTGTTTTCACTGGATGCTAAACATACACTGCGCCAAGCAATAAAGCGACTTCCTAATTACGTGTTTGTGTTTCCTTCTCGTTTGCGGCGCTCTGAGACACGCACAGTTTTCTTGGAGCAGGAGAAGATGTCCATCTAATCATCTGTAATAAATTTTCCTACATAAATCATAAGACAGCATGTAATGACGTGTAAATTCAGCAGCGCTTCGCTTTCAGAGATAGGGGGACTCTGTCCAAAGAAGCTGAAAAGAAAGTTGAGCTCTGTGAGGTGATGCTGTACAGGGACACATAAGTTGCATGATAAATGCTGTCACTTACTGCGCTTGTTGTTGACTGACGTGTTGCACATGTTGTGACAAAGTCTGTAATATAGCGATGTGACGTTCATGAACGATCTGATTCTTCTGAACTCTTTACTGTGAACGATAGAACTGGAGCCTCACTGAGAGCCGTTCTTTGTTCTTGTAATGCTCTGGTACACTGCAACAGCTACTATTATTCTATTTTATTAAGAATATATATTTAATTAATCATTGAATAAATAAAATAAAAGAATGTAAAATCACAAAGAGAATGTTCATTGCTCTTTGATTATTTTTGTCACCTATCACCTGTGCTGCCTGGTTTCATGCAGGAGACAGAGCGACAGCAGTAACAGTTCTCCTTGTGCCTGGTTATTTCTTGCTAGTTGCTCCTTGGACAGTGTTCATAGTTGACTGTTTACCGTTAGTGCGTTGTCATGATTGCTATGTTTAATGGTTCAGACAGTGGTGGTTTCTGACATGGGCCACATGAGCAACCACCCAGGGCGTTATGTTGTTAGGGGCGACATGAGACCTTTGCAGATTGTGGCACAGAGATGGAAGCAAAGCAGAACAAAGAAGAATTTGAATTGATAATTATAATTTATTTCAGCTCTAAGCAGAGCCAGCCCCAGACCTTTGGGGCGGCATCAGAACTTTGGGCCGGTCCCAGACTTTCGGGTCGGTACCTGCAGAGCGGCCATCAGCAGGGAGGCGACGTTCCCTCGGTCCCGCATGGAGAAGGACCTCTGGGCCTCCAGCGTGTGGATGAAGCTGAGCAGGAACATCTTGTTGTTGAGCAGCTGGCTGAAGAGACGCAGAGCTTTCTCCACGTTGGCAGGAGACTGCAGGGAGAGAGGACCGTTACCGGCCGGGTTCATGTCGGGACCGTCTGGGATCCGAGGCTCGGCCGAAGCGTGGGTTTGGGCCGAACCGGCGGTCGTACGTACGTCGAGCTCCTTGAGCACCGGGTGCTCCTCTATGCCGGGGAACATGACCCTCATGGTGTAGGTCCGATACTCCAGGAAGGGGATCTTGACTCCGTCCATGTCGTTGGTCAGCTCCTGGATGTCGGTTTGCAGCTCGGCGAAGGCTGCGGGACGGACAGGAAGTTATATTCACGAGCGGACCGAGGGCGATGGAGCCAAGCGACCACCCACCCTCTTTGCACTCTAGCGCCACCCGGCTCTCCAAGTTGTCCATCTGCAGCTGGAGGCGCTTCAGCGTCCGGTCGGCGTCTCGGGTCTTCCTCTTGTAGGCGATGAGCACGGCGATGATGGCGATGAGCAGAACGCCGCCGCCCGCTCCGATGCCGATGATGGCGGGCAGCGTCAGCGTGTTGTCGGAGTAAATGTGGAGAATCCCCGGGAAGTACTCCAGACCGCCCACCTGGATCTACAAGAGGACACTCAGGTTAGGGTCAAGGGTCATGTGACCAGAGGTTTGGCAGTAAAAAAAAAGAAAAAAAAATTATGTTCCATAATTCATTTTATGGAAATATTTTAAATAAATGTTTTTGCTTTTTATTGGCTCTAGTGGCCTTTATTTGATAGTGAATTGACAGGAAAGAGGGTAATGAGAGACGCGCAGCAAAGGTCACCAGGCCGGGAATCGAACCTGCGACGGCCGTGTTGAGGACTGAGGCCTCCATATGTGCACTGTGCTTAACGCCTGCACCACCACAAATTATGTTTTTAAACATAATCTTGTTCAAAGTATTAATAATATATCTTGATTAATATGCATGTGTATATATTACCATATGATACGTGTACATATGATGCATTGCATTCATGTGTTATTATTATACCTATAAGTATATTCCTCAGTTATGTTATGTATATTTTCGGCTGATAACTGGAAAAAAAAAATCACTCATGCAGTAATGAGACGAAAAGAAACAAGATTAAAAACAATAACTAGAACAAAATATAAACATGCTGTTTGCTTTAACTATTAAATTCTCTTTGGATAAAAAATGTAAAATAAATATTCACATAATTAATGACGTATGAAAGATTGACGGAGTTTTACAGTTTATAAAACACACACACACACACTGCGCTCCTGCTGGTGTTCAGGTGACTCTCCATCTCAGCTCTAATTAAAGTGTTTCCTGTTTGCAGAGTGAATATTGATCCAGTTTGAACAAACTGGTGAACAAACTGATGAGTTAATAACGGCGTTTAATAATCAATGATGTTAATAATAGCTGCTAGCGAAGCCTGACTTCAGGTTCACAATCTGGAATCTGCAGCTCTATAATAACTACCGTGGTTTTCTGGATCTTATTGAGACGTTGAAACTGCGTTCTGTCGTCTGATGGAGAATTCATCTGGCGAGGTTCTGACATCACAGCAATTCGCTTCAATATCATCCTTAGCTCCAATTAGCTTTATTAGTTTCAATTAGCTTCATTAACTCCATCCATCCATTTTCTGTTCACCCTTTGTCCCTAATGGGGTCGGGAGGGTTGCTGGTGTCTATCTCCAGCTACGTTTCGGGCGGGGGGCGGGGTCACCCTGGACAGGTCGCCAGGCTGTCGCTGGGCAACACAAAGACATACAGGACAAACAACCATTCACACACACACTCACACCGAGGGAGAATTTAGATAGACCAATTAACCTAACAGTCATGTTTTTGGACTGTGGGAGGAAGCCGGAGAACCCGGAGAGAACCCACGCATGCACAGGGAGAACATGGAAACTCCCCGGGCCGGGAATCGAACCCAGGACCTTCTTGCTGCAAGGCAACAGCGCTACCAACTGCGCCACTGTGCAGCCCTCATTAACCCCAAATAGCCCCAATTAGCTTCATTAGCTCCAATTAGCCCCATTTAGCTTTATTAGCTCCAAATAGCCCCAATTAGCTTCATTGGCGCCAATTAGCCTCACTTGTGGCTGCAGTTAACGACTTTCACCTTTACAGCTCCCTCCTCTTCCTCCTCCGATGAAGGACCGACCTGCTTCATGCTGCGGGTCAGGTCCTGACTGTGTGAAGTGATTTTGCGTGGCAGAGAATCCGATGCGGCGCGATGTTTCAGGCTAAACTCAACGTGGAGCGTTTGTGTAAATATGGGATGCTGTGATGATGATGGTTGATTAGCGTCTGCAGATCTTCATCCTGGAGCTCCAAACTGGTCCCAGCGCCACAGAGGAAAACCAGCAGAAGCTGGTGAGGAACCGGTCCCAGTTCAAAGAGAACTGGTCCCAACTGAACCTGCGACGCATCAGGAACGTTCCCAAAAGCTCCAGATGGGCCCGTCCGGACGGAGCCGCACTGTCCCGTGTGGGAACAGTCGGTCCTCGTCCTGGGCGGACCGATCAGAACCAGTCAGGACTCACCGCGACCCGCTGCTCCCCGGTCAGGTCCGGCGAGTCGCAGAGCAGCTGGTTCTCGGAGACGGTGAGTAGGCAGGGCGATTCTCCGATGAGGACGGTGTAGTTCAGCCGGGCGTTGCCGGGCGCCGGCGGGATCAGGTTCTTCCCCTGGAACCAGAACACACCTGGTAAGCCGCAGGTAAGCATCGCACCGCCGCGCGTCGCCCCCGTGACCTCTGACCTTCAGGATGATGGGGGAGCCCGGCTTGACCTCCAGGATCCCGGCGGGGCCGAGCGGGTCGAAGGTCGGGTTGGGGTAGTGGGTGAAAGGGGTGGAGTTCAGGACTAGCAGAGACGACACCTGGACAGGTGGAGGAGAGAGAGAGCTGGCATGGAGTCCACACACAGAACCTAGTCGGAACCACATCAGAACCCAGCCGGTACCTGGTCCAAAATGAAGCCGAACTCATCGGGCCGCAGCGCACCCTCTGGCTGGTCGGGCTTGTTGTAGACGAGGCCGGGAGCCAGGCAGGTCATGGTGCTGTCGTTGACCACGGTGCAGTACTGCAGAGGAAGAGGAGGATGAAGAGGACGAAGGATGAAGAGCAGGCGGAGCTCCAGCCGGTGTCTTACGTTGCTGGTCTCCACGCCGCCGTACTTGGCCCTGACCTTTGGCTCCTGGATGGTCTGCAGGTTGGTTCCGGTCACCGTGATCAGCGTGCTGCCGCTGGACAAACACACAGGGATGGGGTCAGGGTTCTGGTTCAGTTCTGGTTCTGATGGCTCAGCTCCTGGCTTTGGATCTACAACCGGACATTGATTAATGATCAGCTCCACCAGAGCCCTGATTGGTCCAGATGTTCCTAACATCTAACTTTTGCACACCGCACTTTTCAGTTTTTTATCTGTTTAAATTGTGAATGTTTTCCTTCCCAGTTGTAAACCGTCATGTTGGTTTTCCACAGTAAACTCTAATGACGTCTGTGGTTGTAAGCAGGCAGCCTGATTGCTGTGTTTGTGGCGCAGCAGTGAAACCGATCTCACTTGAAGATGGTCCAGTTGGGCTCGATGCCGGAGACGGTTGGGTCCTCGCTGTAGCCGTAGCTGACCTCAGCGTTGGTCACCTCGGCCCGGTCGATCATCAGACGCACGGGGGCAGGGCCGGCGCCGGACGGCGAGGCAGGTGTTATGCAGACTACCTCCCGATTGGTGCGCCTGCAGGAGGAGAGACGCAGTTAACCTGCCGGCGGTCTGGAGGTTTTCTGGGCCGGCTTCCCGTCTGCCCAAGAACCTGAAGCTTCCTCGATGGACTCACTTCACAAACAGACATTCCTCCTTGTGGACAAACACGGAGACGCCGCTGCCGGAGTCCAGGTGTCGCCCGACCACTGTCAGCCGGGTTCCTCCAGAGACGGGCCCCATCAGGGGACGGATCCGGGTGAAGCTTGGGCTCTGAGGAAACCAAGGAATCAGTTTAAAGGATCGGCGGTTCTGACCAGAGTTGTGACCAAGTTTTTGTCTTCTAAACCTAAGAAGCTAACTGAGCTTGCTACATGGAAAGCTAACTGGAACCTGGATTTGAGAAGCTAAGTGGGCCCAGTGGAGACTCACCACAAAGGAGTAGGTCTGGGTGGACAGGGTCCGGTACTCAGCGCTGCACACACCGATGCAGAGCTCCACCGGCCCGCCAGGCGAGTGGGGCAGCAGGGCTTCCGCCATGTCACACACGATCCTGCAGACGACCCAGCAGAGTCAGAGGTACGCCTGCATAACATGTTTTAGCATGTTTCCTACCCAGGGACGTGCGGTGAGGTTCATAGCTGGTGAGGCACTGACTTAATCATATTCAGATTTACAAATATAGACCCCCTGCATGTTATTGTTTATGTAAGGAAATTATTACTCGCATGTGGACAACGCTGGAGGGCAAAAAGACTATTTCCGTTCACTCAATCAAACTTGGACATGTAGATATTATTCATTTCGTGCTGTGCTCCACAGCGAAGGGGAAACCCGTTAAAGTACAACTCAAAACCACGTCTTTTGTCGCTCTCGGTATCAGCGCAGCTACGCACAGACTCGTTGCCACAGCAACTGACAACAACGACACAATAAAAAACACTCAAATATTTCCCAAGCAAAAAGCAGAACATTCAGTCTGTTGCAGTAGTATTGTTGTAGTATTATTTTGCGATTATTAATTAATTGCTGTGGTAAGAGGAGAAAACTATAAATATATCGCTGCACTTGACCTTATTGTATGGCTAGCTCCATGGCTAGCTCGCTTACAGTATCTTACTCTGCAGTTGTGGAATCACAATGTCTGGGATCATGAGCGCCCCCTGCCATGAGGCAAGAGAACTGCCTGCCTCACCTCGAATCTATTCTCTGCCGTTTTTGATCGCTCTTCAGCACATGAAACACGTTACACACACAATTGGTGAGAAAAAACACTGTACATTATATACATAAGCTAAATTATGGAAAATCAGCTCATACATTAAATGTTTTTTAGCCATTTTATTGGTGACGTACAGACAGGAGGAACATGCTCTCAGAATGGCAGCCAGTGCAGTTACCCAGAAGTTGCGCAATCCCACGTGAGGCTCAGCTCGCTGCTGCCTCACAAGCTGAGCTTCCGAGCATTTGAATGGGAAAATGCAGAAATTCAGCGATTTTGAAGAAACAATAATCTGAATTTTTTTTTAAGTTAAATGAAAAATAGGTATAGTACAAACCACATGGTGAAAATAGCAATATAAATGATTTTATCATTATTATTTTTCCATGATTACAGGTGAGGCAGAGCCTCACCTGCCTCCCCTGACCGCACGTCACTGTTCCTACCATGTTCCTTAGCATGTTTGCTAGTACAGGCTAGCTAATAGGCTAACATCTTTGCTAGCCTGTTTTCTAGCTTGTTGACCCAGACTCGTCACACTGACCTTTCGGCGCTGACGTACAGCGATGGCACCGGGTTGCAGCGGACGCCGGCCACCTGGATGTGGGTGATCTCCTTGACCTGCAGACCCAGGTTCTCGCCCTCAATGGCGACGCGGGTGCCGCCCTCGCGGGGTCCCGTCAGCGGGTCGATCTGCAGGAGACGGCGGGTCAAAAGCGCCCAACGGAACCTGGAGGGGAACGCTGCGGCAGACCCACCTTGGAGATGCGCGGGTGGCTGCAGCGCAGGTTGTGGCCGCCGTGGTGCATCCAGTTCTGCTCCGGCGAACGGGCAGTGCTGCCGCAGGAGGCACTTCCTGCTCTCCACGCACCACCCGCACTCGAACACAGGGGGCGCTTTGAGGCACTGGCCACAGCTGGAGCGCTGCGCTTCACACTTATACAGCAAAGCTGCGGAGAAGTCCAACAGGCAGAATCAGAACCGACCTCTGGCCCACTGAGGTGGTTCTGGTTATTAATTGTCCCCCAGATTAATAATCACCAATAATTGCCTGAATGATGATGAAGGAGGAATACCTTTCATGAAGGTGGGCTTGTCAATCAGGAAGTTTTCATCCCAGATGATGGAGAAGTCCACCTGGAGGTCTCCAGCCTCATCTCCTTCATACCAGTACTGCAGAACCAGAACCAGAACCTCCTTCAACATCGAGACTTCACATCAGAAAATTACACATGATCATTTACAGTCAGGTGGATGAGCAGAACCAGCAATATTTAGTTGGTTCTGGTTCCACTCCAGCTGAGAGACGGGTCTTTGTTGTGGAGACGGAGCCAGCAGGAATTCTGGGAGTTTACGGCTAAATGGACAATTTCCACCGGGAGCCAAGATTTAATTAAAGACACACTGAGGGTCTGTCTGCAGGCACAGCATGCTGAGTGTGTGTGTGTGTGTGTGTGTGTGTGTGTGGGTGTGTGTGTGTGTGTGTGTGTGTGTTAGGGGGGCAGCCTTGCTGACAGGAAGAGAGATGAAGGACAGGAAATGAGCAGACGGACGACATTTGGTGTGCATCCTCAGAAAGAGACGGATCTGTGTCGTCGCTCAGAAGACACATCTTGGTGAAGACCGAGGTCCAGACGGTGGACCGGGATGGGTCCAACAAGGACCAGTCCAAACTGGTCCAGACAAATCAACAAAGAACACCTGGAGACATTTTCAGTCTCTGAAGATCCAGAACCAGGAAACAGAACTCTGCCTGCCTCATCTCTACCGACGGGCAGAACTTGGACAGTGGGTCAGGCTCGGACCGGTTCCTCCCGGGTTAGGCCCGCTTACCGAGGTGTTCTGGCACTGGATGCAGGAGGAGTTGAAGCGCACAGCGGGGATGCGCTGCACCTTGCCCTGGATGCTGAACACGCACTCGTAGTTCTTCTGACCCGACTGCGGCTGCGGCAGGTTCCGGGCCCGCAGCGTGATCGGACGCACCATCCCAGCCGGAACCAGGATGTCGGCGGTGGGGAGGATCTGGGGACAGCCCTGCAGAGACACATACTAAGATTAAGGGGTTCTGTCTTGGTTCTGACCCAGTTTAGAAAATGTCCATCCTGAAACCTCCTGACTGACCCGGTTTCCACAAAACGCAAAACTTTCCTCACAATCCCGTTTCCACGGTAACATCACATTCAACCTCTGATTGTTCCCAACGTTCCCAAACTATTCCCAAAACGTCCCCACATTTTTTCCAGAATGTTCCCAGAAGAACCTCACCTCCATGCTGCTGACCCGGCCCTCCTGGAAGGAGCAGTCCTTCAGGTTGTTGGTGCAGATGTGGCGAAATTTACACCAGAGGCAGGGAAAGCTGCTGCTGACACAGGAAGTACACCTGGGGAGAGAGGGAGAGGCTCTGATTGGTCCAGCAGGGTCAGCTGTAGGATGGGTACCGAATTTGGTACCTTTATTGGTACTGACCGAATTTTGCTGATACTACCGAGTACCTATTCAAGTAAAATCAAATGGTACAATGTTTCGTTATCCAAGCGCATCATTGTGACCGTATGGAGGAAGAGTGGGGCATTTTCCATGCTTGACCTGAACGCAGCATAGCAGCGCAAGAGCGTAAGGATGTCAGCAGCCGCTACTTCAGTAAACCAAGTAAGCATAGAAGGTAGAAAACGCTCAAAGGTATGGCTCCACTTTTCAAACTGCTATGCAAATTATGCTTATTGCAATATTATTGCTTATTGCTGCATTAGCCTCCGTTAGCTCGCCTGCATCTGTCCACAAGTCTTTATAGAATAGAATAGAAGTACTTTATTCATCCCAGCAGGGAAATTACTTCGCAGTTACAGCATAGAGACAAGACACAATAACAACTACCACTGAGTAGTAGTTGTAGATAAAATAAAAAATAAAATATAAAATGCTATGAATTGTAAAAATATAAAATGCTGTTAATATAAAAAGCAGCTTAGAGCAGTCCTTGCAAAGATTTAAAAAAATGCAGATATGTATATGTAAATATATGTACAGCAAGTGTGCCACAGTGCAGTTGTGCAAAATCGGACTGATTAGTGCAGAACAATGATTTAGCTTTTATTGTACAGTGAGATGGCCTGTGGCAGGAAGGATTTCCTGTATCTGTCCCTACGGACAGCGGAGCTGGAGCAGTCTATGTGAGAAGGTGCTCCGCTGTCTGTCCACTATGTGGTGGAGAGGGTGCTGTTTATTGTCCATAATAGACAGAACCTTCTTCAGTGTCCTCCTCTCCACCACAGTTTCCAGGGACTCCAGCCTTAGTCCCAGTACAGAGCCAGCTTTCCTGATGATTTTGTCCAGTCTATTAGAGTCGCTGGCTCTGATGCTGCTTCCCCAACACACAGCAGCAAAGAAGATGGCGCCGGCAACAACACTGTGATAAAAGGTCTCCAACATCTTGCTGCACACATTGAAGGATCTCAGCTTCCTTAAAAAATAGAGTCTGCTCATCCCCTTCCTGCACACAGCGTCAGTGTTAGATGCCCAGTCCAGTCTGATGCCGATTACAACTCCCAGGTATTTGTAATCCTCCACCTCCTCCACCACTTCCCCTTTGATCCTTCAGTGGCCGTGAAGGTATCTTCTTCCTTCTGAAGTCAATCACCATCTCTCTGGTCTTACTAATGTTGAGCCTCAGGTGATTCTGCTCAGACCACTCCACAAAGCCGTCCACCAGTGTCCTGTACTCCCCCTCCCCTCCATCCCCTATACACCCGACAACCGCTGAGTCATCAGAAATCTTCTGTAGGTGACATGACTCAGAGTTGTACTGGAAATCAGTGGTGTACAGGGTGAAGAGAAGGGGAGAAAGCACAGTTCCCTGTGGAGCCCCTACGTCACTGACCACCACATCAGACAGGACACTGCCCAGACGGACAAACTGTGGCCTGCCTGTCAAGTAGTCAGTAACCCAGGAGATCACTGAGTCGTTGACACCCATCCTCCGCAGCTTCTCACCCAGCAGCAGAGGCTGGATGGTGTTGAAGGCACTGGAGAAATCAAAGAATGTGATTCTCACAGTGTCTCCTCCACCATCCAGGTGCGACAGTGCTCGTTGCAGCAGGAAGATGACGGCATCGTCCACTCCTAAGTGGGGCTGGTAGGCAAATTGCAGGGGGTCTAGAAACGTCCTCACCCGAGGCCTCAGCTGGGCCAGGACCAGTCTCTCCATGACCTTCATCACATGAGATGTGAGAGCAACTGGTCTGTAGTCCTCTGGGTCGGCTGGCCTTGGCTTCTTGGGAACAGGAAGCACATGTGATGTCTTCCACCGCAGCGGGACTCTCTCCAGCCTCAAGCTCAGGTTGTACATGTGTGCCAGTACCGGGGCCAGCTGGCCGGAGCAGGTCTTCAGGATCCGTGTTGTAATGCCATCAGGTCCTGCAGCCTTCCCCTGGTGTAATCGCTCCAACTGTCTCTTAACCTGGCCTGTAGTCACCGTTAGCTGGGGGTAGGTGTTGTTGTCTGCAGTGGAGATGGGGGAGGAGGGGGGGATGGGGGGCTGAAGGAGAGGTGGTGTGCAGGAGAATGCCAGTAGGTGGGTTGAACAACTTGGGGCAGTGTGGATGTTTGGGGGGATGGTGGTGGTAGGGGAGTAGCAGGAGGTGAGCTAAACCTGTTGAAAAACTGGTTGAACTGGTTTGCTCTATCCAGGCTCCTAGATGTCTGTGTGTCCTTTATCTGTAGCCATCAACACGGACGAACAAATGTTCAACACATTTGGTGATGGCTACAGTGGCGTTTACGATACAAGTGAGGGGAAATGACAGACAGGATGGAGCTGGATCTTAAAAAGACAAAACAATCCATTTGTTGCTCTGAAGAATTTTAGAATTTTGTAACATAGCTGTGATGTTGTCTTGATATATTTGTGAAATTTTATTTATTGAAAAATAAATACGTTAAAAAAATAATAGCATTTGGGCGTGCCGTGGTGGCGGAGGGGTTAGCGCGACCCACATTCAGGCAAAAACGTAGCCTGGACGCGGCTGTCGCGGGTTCGACTCCCAGACCCGACGACGTTTACCGCATGTCTTCCCCCTTTCCTGTCAGCCTACTTTGAAAAAAGGGACACTAGAGCCCACAAAAAGGCCCCTTGCGGGGCGATAAATAAATAAATAAATAAAAACAAAATAATAGCATTTGTTATTAAAAAGCAATACATGCAAAAGTATCGAAAACTGGTAGTGATTCCCAGGTACCAGATATGGGTACCGAGTTTCAAAGGTACCATCAGCTGACATGATGAAGAGGACGAGGAAGAGGAGACTCACGAGCCGAGCACAGAGCAGTTGTAGTAAACCAGGCTGGTGGAGATGAACCGGAGACCCGTCTCTGTGGAGCGCAGGCTGAGCTGGACCGCACGCTTCTCTCCTGGAGGAAACATGGCCGACCGTCATCACACGACCTGCACACGAGTGTGTGTGTGTGTGTGTGTGTGTGTGTGTGTCTCACCATAGGGAGGAGCTTGTGCCGGCAGCTCCTCGAGCGACGGCGACATGCACACCACCTGACCTTCTGCCTGCACCTGTCCAGGTGTTTCTGTCAGGTCTTCGAACACACAGGTGACCCCGCCCGAAAGCTCCGGGACGTTCTGCACCCTGATGGTCAGCTGGATGAAAGGAGGAGGAGGCGGAGCTTAGAGCCGACACAGCCCAGGCCGCAGGTGGGTCGGGGTGCGGCTGCTCACCTGAGTGGGAGGAGAGGTGACGGACATGTTGCTAGGGGAAACCGAGATGAACACGCATTGGTCCAGACGGGTGTTGAAGTGCTGAGGCTCCTCCCACCGGTCACATGACTCCTTCCTGGAACACCTGCAAAGGTTAAAGGTCACCATACAGTTAAACCAGCTGACCTCAATCTGTCTAACCGCCCATCCAACCGTGCAGCCATACAACCGCCCGTCCATCCGACCGACCATCCATCCATCCAACCAACCCTCAATCTGTCTAACCGCCCATCCAACCGTGCATCCATCCGACCAACCATCCATCCAGCCATCCAACCGTCCATCCACCCAACCATCTGTCCATCCATCCAACCAACCGTCCATCCAACCGTGCATCCATCCACCCAACCATCTGTCCATCCATCCAACCAACCGTCCATCCAACCAACCATCCATCCATCTAATCGCTCATCAAACCAACCATCCAACCGTCCGTCCAACCAACCATCCGTCCATCCAACCGTTCGTCCAAACAACCGTCCGTCCGTCCAACCGTCTGTCCGTCCAACTGTCTGTCCATCCATCCATTCATCCAACCAACCATCCATCCAACCATCTGTCCGTCCATCCATCCAACCAACCGTCTGTCCATCCATTCATCCATCCAACCAACCGTCCGTCCAAACAATCATCCATCCATCCGTCCAACCGTTTGTCCGTACATCCGTCCGTCCATCCAACGATCCATTCATCCATCCAACCATTTTCAGGCCCATCTTTTTTTGATTTTCAGATTATCATCTCAGTTTTTCTGACCCAACTTCCTGTCTCCTGATAAACGACCGAACTACCAAGGAGGCGGCGATGGAGGTGGAGGCTGAGCAGCCGACAGGCGGAGGTGAAATCTGCAGAAAGCAGCAGCTCCAACCTGCAGTGATGATCTGTTTACTTCTTATTACCAGCAGATGGACAGAGAGGAGGAGGAGGAAGAGGAGCAAAGCTGCATACCAGAAGCAGCTACCATCAGAGGAAACTCTGAGCTGGCTCTTTAGCCTGAATAGACGGAGCCTTGAAGGCGACGCTCAGGGTAAAGTGTAAGGGCATCATGTCTTCAATAAACCTTGAAGCTGAGACTTTCCAGTTCATAAAGACAGAAACACTCAGAGACCCATCCAGCGGCCTCCTGGGTCTCATCTCAGCCTTGTGGCTGAGGCTTTTACTTTGAAGGGACAGATGACTGATGGAGCTCTAAACAGGAACTTCCGGCATGGCCTGGATGCTGAACATCAAACATCCTGATGAGAGATTGGAGAATTTATAGCAACTTTAATGACGCCTGAGGGGATCACACTCACACACACACACATGTTTGAGTGTCTGTCTTTGTGGGGATTTCCATTGA
This sequence comes from Xiphophorus hellerii, assembly GCF_003331165.1. NCBI lineage: Eukaryota > Metazoa > Chordata > Actinopteri > Cyprinodontiformes > Poeciliidae > Xiphophorus > Xiphophorus hellerii. Next base: position 33,284,658 of record NC_045672.1, on the reverse strand, counting down.
CTTCCATTCATTCCTCAGTCCTAAATCTGACCCCTGACCCATAAACAGCCCAGGTTTCGGATCCACAAGGAGCAGCGGGTCCCCGCAGCGTAATATGTGTCAGGAAAATGGTCCCCACAAGGTATTACAAACAAACACACACACACATAGTGGGTCTTTCTATCTTCATGAGGTCTTTGCATTGACTTTTATCCAAAGTAAACAGTCCTACCTGGACCTTCCAGGACCTTCCAGGTCCTCCAGGTGAGCCCCTGTGATGAATCAGTGAGTAGAAGAAGAAGAAGAAGAATGCTCTTACTTGTTGAAGAGGACGCACCAGCCGCAGTGAGGGTCTCCTGATCCCAGACAGTCGGAGCAGCTGCTGTACTGCTGGCAGCTCTCCACCGGCAGCCTGGTCACCTGGAGAAAGAACCGGAACCAGAACCTTCAGTTGGGTTCTGCTCTGACCCGATCTGGTGCCAGGTTTCCACTGGCTGTGTTTCAGTACAGACATTGAACTGGGCCTGTTTAGAAGCAAACTGACGTGTTTGTTCAGAAAAGGGTTCGGTGTTTGAGGCTCGTTTTGTTGTTTGGCTTCTGGTCTTTTTCTGGAGGCTTAAAGCTGCAAAACGGCATTTTTACATATTTGTTTAAACCGGTCCATCACCCTGGTGGCTATGCTAACCAGCTGTAGCATTCAGGATGGCCTCTGTTATGATTGTAAGGTCAGGTCCGGTTGGAGGTCCGGTTTGTCACAGCAAGCAGAAGCTCTGGACCCGGCCGTTGGTTCTGGGGGGGATCAGAACCGGGCCTTACCTGTCGGTGGCTCAGCAGGTAGATGCTGCGGTGGTCCGGACTGAAGACCATGTCCCTCAGGATGGGCTGGCCCTCCGCCACCGCCACCGTCTCATACAGCAAGGCATTCTGGGCCGGCGGCGGCACGCCGTCCACTCGGATCTGAAACACAGAACCAGAACCGTGAGACCGACCCGACAACATGTCTGAGCTGACAACAAAACCACACGATGAAGCAAACAGAACCAGATCAGAACCGGGTCCAGATTCTCCACAGACCCGTTTCTTTGGGTACCAGAACCTTTCAGCAGACCTTGAGATAAAGACTGGATTCACTTCCAGAGTCTGCCCGACGACTTCATCTACATCATCACCTTCTTCTTCTTCATCTTCATCCTACGATGAAAATCTTCCGTTCCTGCAGCGCAATGGGATTACTTCTGACTGAAGAGGAGGAAGAGGGGTGCTGAATACAGCAGGAACCCGGCAAATATGTGGAGCAACTAAAATAAGACCCAAATCCTCCCCTCCCCCCTGACCCAGAAAAACACCATCGAGGAAGAGGAGGAGAGGAAGAGGAGGAAGAAATGGGCAACAAATAAATAGAAGGAAAAAAAGACAAAGAAAATAGAAAAAAATATGGAGGAAGAAAAAATGCAAAAGAAAGAAAGAGAACAAACGATGTAAGAGGGGAAAGTCAGACAAGGGATGAAGGACGAGTGTGTGTAGTTAATTAGCTGTCTGCTCGTTAAGCAGCCCAGCTTAATTAGAGCTGACGAGTTACACACACACACACACACACACACACACACACTTGTACAATCCTGTTTAACGGCGTCGGAGCAGCAGGGAGGAAACGATAAAGTAGGACACTGCAGCAAGAGAGACCGGCAGCAACACGGTTAGAAGGTTCTGGAAAAAGCTTCCAATCCCGAACCGGACCGCCTGATCGAACCGGACCGGAGATGTGAAGACAGACGGGATGAGAGTGAAAGCAGAAGATGAAGGAGAGCTCAGTGATAGAGCGATACAGGAAGTGACCTGTGACCTTTGAACTATGAACCCCGGCTGGCATTCTAACCATCAGCACCTGCTTTGTTTCCGACACACTCGACCCTTCTCCTACACATGACCTCTGACCTCGCAGCCACAGATAAAGAGCACAGCTGTTGGAAAGCTGTCGGTTCTCATAATCATTTCCTGTGTTCCTACTTTACCCACCATGTGAGGACCGGACCTCCAGAACCAACGCAACCAACAGAACCTCCAGAACAACAGAACCTGCAGGACAACAAATCCTCCAGAGCCAACAGAACAGAACCAACAGATAAAATAGAACCTCCAGAACCAACACAACCTCCAGAACCATGTCGGGGTCATGTGACCTGAACAGTCTCAGCCCTCTTGATTAGCATTAGCTTTAGCCTCCTGCAACAGCTGTTTGCATCCGAAACGTGGCTCTTAAACAATCTGTCACTGGGTCAGTTCTGTGGGACTTTTTGAAGGAATACTTTGATTTTTCCTGAAACAGCTTACTTGACCCGTTTCAGAATCAGAACCTATACTGTAAACACTTCAGTTTCACTTCCATAAAGCTGTCACTGGTTCCGTTGGAGTTAAACAAGCTTTTTAATGCTAAGTTTATTCTGCTCAGCTGGTCACATTCTGCTGGAAACATGATGCTGCACACACACACAGACATTCCTGTGTAACGTAATACCTCAGAGTGTGTGTGGGGGTCGGCATGGGGGTGGAACTGGGAGGTCTGGTCTGGTAGTTGGAGTAAAGCTGCAACTCATTTCAGATAAACTGACTCCAGAACTGATAATACCTAGCCTCTGTGTGTGTGTGTTCACTTGATAGCACACAGATTCAGTCCTGTTCTGACTGGACTCTACAGCAGATCCACTGAATGAGACATTTATATAGATTTTATCTTGGCATTTCCAAAAACATTATTGTTTTCTGTAATTTTTTAAAAATTGTTTCCGAAGGTTTTACTTGTCTGTATTTGAGGTTGATGTATTAGAGAGACTAAATCTGGGCCAGAAGGCCATTAAAAATGGAAAAATGACAGCAAAACACAGAAACTACAATAAGCTACAGTAGTTCTGTTGTATCTTCTGAAGTTGCTCCAAATAGGCTGTTTCCCTCCTGATGGTCCGGTCGACCCGGTTCTACTGGAACCAGAACTCCATCATCTGCTCCACCTCCAGCTGCTGTGGTTCTGACCCAAACCAACCTGTTCCCCTCCTGGCCTGTGGGGGCGCTGCACCAAGAACCACTGAAGGAAACAACACAAAAACCTCTGAACCCTTACCCTAACTTCCTTCTTCACCAGATGGAAACAAGATGGAGGCGTCAGATTTTAGTGTTGGAGGATTTCTCTTTAGTCTTTGGCTAAAGACCAGAAGACATTTCTGCTGCTAGCGCTAAGCTAGCATGTTAGCTTTGCCTGTATTTACCCAGATTGCCCTGTGCTGTAGTCCAGTTTCTGCTTTTGGAGCGATCTCTGGTCCGCTTGGTGTTCACATTCAAACCAACCAGAGTTCACTTCAACGGAACCCAGATCGAGGTTTGGAGGACCAGAGGTCAGAGGTCAATTAGGGTTCACACCTCACCTACCGGACTTTATAAGCAAACGAACTGAAGTCGGGTTAAAGCGAACTGGACAGAGCTGGTGGGAATGATGCTGCCTCAGTCTCCATCCAGAGGACTGAGACTGACAAAAGACTGGCTCAGACTTTCTGCCTCTGAAGTTTTCACTCATTTTGTGTCATGTTTTTTTTTAAAGGGCAGCTTTGTGTTTTCCAGGCACATAATCCCATTTTATATCATAATCAGCAGCTATTTTACCTTCAGTTGTTATGACATCTTTTAAATATGACCTTAAATAAATTTGACTTCCTGATGTAACGCCTTGAAATTGGGTCTGTGTCTTTTTAAGAACTGCTCTTTCTGAAGCTCCGCCTCCAGGAAGTCATCCCAACATGGCTCCTCTATTAACCCTTTAACGTCTTTACCAGCGTTGCTCTGAGCAGCAGCTCCTATGATGAGCTCAGCTGTTTGCTAATTGCTGCTGGCTAGTCTGAAGGAGCCAAGTGGGGGAGGAGCTGCGCCTCGAAGGCGGGGCTAGGGTCCACCCAGATGTTTTAACAGCTGAATGGTTGCCATGGAGAGTAAAGAAATTCTCCAACATGAAAGAATCAGAGCAACACAGCAGGGAAAACCAGGATGATTTACACAATACCGACCCTTCAAGAACAGACCTTCAGAACTGACCTGGGCTTTCTCCAGGAAACTGGGTTTCATCAGAACCATTAGTATCTGTTAGCCGACCCATTCAGCTCATTCCATCTGTCTGCCTCACACTGCCATTCACAAACACATTAGCAAGGCCTGAAACTCAACACCTGCACCGCTTTCACTGCAACACGCGCACACACACACACACACACACACACACACACACCGGGCCGCTCTCGGGTTTCATCCAGCTGCTGCTGCTTCTCTTCTCAATAATGTGGACAAATTAGAAAATTATGCTTTTGGTCCTGAGGACAGGAAGTTCGGCAGAACCACCTGACCTCTTGTAACAACCTTTGACCTCTTCGGCCTCTCAGGACTTTATGTTTTTCTGCTTCAAACCCGGAGTTTTGCCTCATTACCGAGTTTCGGTTCTGGCCTGACGGAACCGGGTCAGATAGAACCGGGTCAGGCAGAGGAGCATGGAGTCCTCTACGTCTGAAACAAAATAAAAACTTTTACTGTTTCAGCTTTAAGCTTTGCTAAGGTAATTTTATTTCTATAGCAACAAGGCAATTCAGAGAGCTTTACATGAATTAGAGGAAATACAGACAAAATGGATGGAAATAACACCACTGGATCCACTGGATTCACCGGATCCCTGGATTCACCAGTTCCACCCCAAACTGTTTTCCCTGCAGAAGCCATTGTCGTCGCCATGGAAAAATTAGAGACTATACCATGGAGACTCTCCAGGGAGCCGCATGATTCGCTCCTTCCTCCATCGTCTCCATGGCAACCGAATAATAATGAACCCAATGCTTTCTGCACCACAGCGCCTGTGGTGATGCAGCTCAAACAAGGATCTGAGAACCAGAACCTTCCTGTTCCCACCAGATCCAGCTCCTCTTCCTCCAGCCAAAGGTCTGCACTCAGACCGCCTCCGAATGGATCAGCTGTTCATTTATTATTATTACATATTATTGTCATCTTTAGCTCTAATATCACCAATATCTATCACACTTTTTTCCAACATTATTTATGTTTGTAAACACAGATTAAAACATTGAAAGATATTTGTGAATTTTTAAAGATATTTAGGAATATTTGGAGTTCATTTAGGATTTTGTCCCTGGCTGAAACAAGAAAAGCAAAGATCTGTAATTTGTACTGTAGCTCACATAGAAATCAGATCAGACATCAAAAGTCAGACAAATTCTGGAGGATCTGGGACCCAGTACAATCTTTCTTACAGAGACTATAATCTTTATTTATCTTATTAATTTACTTGTTTTTTTTTTTTTTTTTATTTCTTTACATTTAATATATCGTTCACTTGGCTGTCTGGGAGCTTTGACTACTTAGAATGTTGCCTGGGAATGTCTGTCTGTACTTTGTGTATGTGGGCTGTATGTATATTTTTTTTTTTTTGTTTTGTTTTTTTTTTAATTTTTTTTTTTTATTATTTTATTCTATGTTGACACTGCTGTGCTCCTTGTTTATTTGGGGTGGGTTGTTTTTGTTTACTTTTGTTGATGTTTACATATAGTAAAAAAAACCAATAAACAAATATTTAAAAAAAAAAAAAAAAAGAAATCAGATCAGAGATCATAAATGTTTTTATCAGAAGGAAAATATTCAGGATTTTCAGTCCCCCTAAAATCACTTGTTTGATTAAATTGTAACTTTATTGACACAAACATTTATATGTTTGAATTCTTCAGATCTATCATTGTATCATGTAATTTTTATCAAACATCTTCATACCCTTGGAGTCATTTCATCACGTAAATGTAATTTTGAGGCCACAGATTGAGATCAGATTTATGTGAGCTGAAAAAGGAAAGCTGATAAATCAGAAGAGTTCCGGTAAGCTTCACGCCGTCGAACTGGCGCATTGCAAACGTCGGTGATTGGGTCGAATGTAAAATGTTTAGGCCACGCCTCCAGTCGTTTCTCTCTGAGGGTCCGGACAAAGCAAAGTGAAGTGTCACCAGCTGGTTTTTAGCGGCTCAACTGCAGTCTGTGCTCGTTTGCTTAATTGGAGACAAGTTTTGATTGGATATTGGCTCCAGAGCCGGTTAGCGGGAATCAGACAGATTCCACAGTTGAGCTGATTAAGGAAACAGGAAGTGACACGTGGTGTTCAGAGGCCAAACCAGGAAAGATGACAGTGAGACCCTGCAGGACGGTTTATGAAGATATCTTCCGTCCTTTCTCTCCAGCCTGATCTGCCACCAGGGGGCAGTTTGGAGCTGGATCTCCTCCTGGAGTTTACTGATCATGTGAGGGTTAGGGTTAGACCCAAGCTTCTCCAGATTTCCCCCCTCTCAATATTAGATGCTGATATTCCTGCCTCCCGTTCCTCCCAGTTTCTGACCCTGAAGGCATCACAACAAACCACAGCTGTATGTTTTCTACCTGTGGCTCAGATTTATACAGAAATATCCTGGACGAGCGCCCAAAAAGTATTTAGCGTTTCCCTCGGTGTGCCATCAGCCTGGCGGGCCCCTCAAGCTTTACTTGTCCCCTGCCAGGCTGAGCCTCGTTCATTTTTCACGCGTTTTTAGATAGCAGAGACAGTGAAGACGGCATAAGCTAGCTTTATAGCTGACGCGTCGATCTGGCCGTTCTGATTGCACCGTTCCTGCAGCTGCCTGTTGGCCTCACGCGCTACCATTTCCAGATTATGATGCCAAATTATGCAGCTCTAAATTATTGTAACTTTTAACATTTTAACAAGGCGGGCCACTGGTAGACTGCTCTAGCGCCCCCTATCACCAGGCTGAGGTGACCAGCAGGTAGCATCCAACACCCTGGACAACCCCCCCCCAAAAGTATTAGCACCCAGCCTGCTGTACCACAGGGTAACTTACCAGCAGATGATTACAGCCGACCGCATGCAGCTCTGTCCGTGACTCTGGCCTGATGACCAGGCAACCAAACGCAGCTGGTTCTGAAAGTCAGACCAACAGCAGAACCTCGGTGAGGATAGATGGGGAGCGATGTGCGCTGGAGCGCAGGGACAGATCGATAAGAACAGATAACAGAGCTGACAACCATGAGGAGGTTAGGCACCGATTATTCAGAGATATCAAAGATCTCCTGATCTACAGAGGATCGACTAACGTATTAGAAACTTTTAGTGATGAGTTTTAAAGTACTTTAGCCTTGAACACAAAACTGCTTTCATCAGATCTGATTATTTCTCTGTTCATCTTCAGATTGCACATAGTTACTGGAAAGGACAGTAGGGCTGTATGTAAGGGCGTAAATCCCATCTCATTTTTGGGGGACCATAAACAGCAAAATTTCTTAAGAGCAATTTTGGGGGGGGTCACCAACGTTCCATTCAAATGTAACATAAAATGTTCAAGCTGCAGGACCAAAAATGACTAGTAATGCACATTAAACGTGTTTTATTCTCAGTAAACAGCCTGCAGAGAAATAAAACTAAAATTCAAATGTTGCTTAGATACAAGTTTAGTTCAGTCTGACTGATCTAAACTCTGCTACACCTTTACAAAAATTTTAATTTAAGGTTCTAAATTCAAAAGCTTTAATGAGTAACTCTTCTTAATAAAATTCCTAATAAACATTGATTTATTGAAATGGCTCCCAATACAAGTTATGGGCTATTTAAATAATAACTTGTTAAGTTGCTTTATTTTTAAGCCTTTTTTAGTTTTGTCATGTCCTGGATGACTGAGAACCAACAGGTAGATAGAAATAAATATCTGGGGAATATCATAATTTAAACATAACATTTAACACTGGGAGTACCAGGGTTTCGACCTCTCCCCTGAAGTCCCGAAAGAGGGTCAAAAGACCTGAGTCCAAACTGACGATTCTGATGGCTCAAATTAGCATCCCTTTTTCAATTGTAAACGTGGCCATTGACCGTCAGGCCAGAAAGGAGGAGTGGAAAATCATGCAAAACTGGTTATAGCTAAAATAACCAAATATAGCTAAAATCCTTCAGGTCAGTCGACCCGTCTCTGGGCTCCAAAGGTAGAAATGTTAACATAGGACCCTTCTCTGGTACTCACAGTAAAGCAGCAGGGTTTATATAGAAAAATATTCAGATTTTATTTTGTGGTTTTAAAGGCTCTGCATTGAGGACAGTGAGAAATAAAGTTATAACTTTCAGTTTTCTCTTCTGTTCTGGGCTCCCACTCTGAGCTGGTCCACTTGCTCAGCCCCTCCCTCCCGTTTCAAACTCTTCTAATTTAACTAAAAGTTAAAGAGTTAAATATGAATGAGATGTTTGCTACCGTTGACAAAAAAGCTGAAGTCTATGAAAGCAGTGCAGCAGTTCTGCTAATAAGGCAGCTTATCATGATTCAGTCAAAGTAATAAAATAACGAACTGCAGTCTGATCTTTATTGTTAATGTGTTTCTTCTTATTGAGCAGTGAAAGTAAATGAAAGGTGTTGCATGTTTTTTGCTTTAAGTATTTACTTACTGGAGGTTTTTTTTTATTTATGCTGCAGAGCCACAGCTAGCAGCTAGCTCCTCACTTCAGTGGCTCTGCCGAACCTGTGCCGTTCAGCTGCTGTTGCTCCTATTACACTTTGGACTGAACCATTGTTCTAAGAATGGGAGGCAGGGACCTAAAAATTAATTCTTATTTTTTCTGAGATAAATGGCAGATTTATTTCATTTTTTGTTTCTTTTGCCTTTTCATATTGATATTATTTAAATGCAAACATTTCTTCATTGATTTTCTTTGAGGGGGGACAATTCTAGACTTTTCCAAGATTGGGGGGGTCCGGACCCCCCGCCCTCCCAGGATTTACGCCTATGGCTGTAAATCCTGAATATGGCAACAGTAAGCCTGAAAAATCACAATATACATCATACAGAAAGGCCAAGACTGCAGTAAATATCAGATAATCATCTGCACTCAGGCTCTGTGCAGAGAAACAGCACATCTATTTTCATGTCTCTTCAAAAATTCAACATGATAAACATCAGATGATTTCCTAATATCCTGCTGCTCTTAAGAACAGGTTGGTTTGACCCAAAACCATTTCAGTTCAGAGTAATTATCGTCCCAAACAATTTAATTAACTCACTTTCACATTAGTCAATATATATGCACATAATTAATAATACTGTTGTTTTACATTGATTCTTAGCTAAATGTTTGAAAAAGTATGTCGCAATAAAAACTGCTTTGTTACTAATAAAGTAACTGAAGAAATCAGTTATATCTGAAGGAGGCTGACAGGAACCATTAGTCCAGTGGTTCTTAACCTAGGTTCGGTCGAACCCCAGGGGTTCGAATGAGTCGGTCTCAGGGGTTCGGCGGAGCCTCTGCCGCGGAGGTAAACACACACCTGTGTAAAGTCGTGATGACCCGCCCCGCTTGGCCATCACTGGCTGCAGAGGATCATGTTACATTGCTCGGCCAATCAGGGCTGCGGGGAATTTAGTGCACGCAGTATCAGCGGCTGTCGTAGTTGTACGTCGCGTGGTTTCTTTCTTAATATTTTAATCCATACTAAATATGTCGAGCAAAAAAAGAAGAAAATGAACAGACTTTGCTCTGAAGATGCACCTGCCAAGGTGAAGCCACGCCTCTCTGAAGCCACGCCTCTCTGAAGCCACGCCTCTCTGAACTGGTCTCCCAAAAACAACAGCAGGAGTCTCACTGATTTGCAGGTATGTAATTTGTGCAATACTTTATTCTGGCCCCAAAAAAATATTTTGTGGATTCAAAATTACAAAAAACAAACTCAATTTAAAATAAAAAAAAATAAGTTATTAAAAAATTTGTCATTCTTTTAAAAAAATAAAAATTTATTTTTAAATTAGTAAAATAGTAAAAAAAAATATTTTGGGGGCTGAAATTCTTTTATGGGGCCAAAATATTTTTGGGGGGCCAGAATAAAGTAACACTGTAACTTGCTGTGAGTTCATACCTACTGTATGTCTTCAATTTGGAAAAAAAAAATATTTTATTTATCACTAAAGAAGGGTTCGGTGAATGCGCATATGAAACTGATGGGTTCGGTACCTCAGAAAAGGTTAAGAACCACTGCATTAGTCATTTAACAGATATAATTTAAATACACACACTGTTTTTCATTCAGGGTTACATAAATAAAACAGTTTTATACTTTAAATCAGCTGAAATGTCCTGGTTTTTGTTCTTCAATTTTCCTGCAAAACAAACCTAGAAATAATTTACCATTAAAATCCCATTTCCACCTTTCAGTAATTATGAAGAACTAATTAAAGATTTGCTTGACTTGCTGTGAAGTCACACACCCCCTCGCCCCCCACACACACATTTGCGTGGCTATCTTTGTGGAGACTTTCCATTGACTTCCATTCATTTCTACAGCCTAACCCTTATCCTAACCCTAACCAACCAAAACTCAATTCACACCTTAGTCCTAAATCTGACCCCTGACCCAAAAACAGTGTTTCCCCTTGTGGGGCCCGGGCTTCGGTCCCACAAGGAGCAGTGGGTCCCCACAATGTAGTATGTGTAAGGAAAATGGTCCCCATAAGGTATTAGAAACAAAAACAGACACACACACACACACACATCAGTCTTTGCTTCCAGAGGATTTCTGCCGGCAGGTATTCTGTGGGGAATTTCTCAACAGGAAGTGAATGAGTGAAATTTGGAGACTGAAGGTGAAAGCGGTGACACTGTGCAGCGGTTTTCTGCACATGCTCCGATTTATCGGGTGTGGCCGTTTAAATCTCTCCCAGGTTTAACAACCACCTGCAGTCTTTCCATCCAGGCCACATGGTTTTAATGTGTCTCTATTTGTGTCTGACGTCAAGCTGAAATGCCTCCTAGGAGACCATCTTTATGGATTTATCTCTAAAACAAAGTCAATAATAAGAGCTGGGGTCTGGGAGGGGGGGAGGGGCCGCCAGGCGGGGGGATGACAGAAAGAGATGAAGTCATTTCCCAAGGTGAAACAGGAGGATGAACACATCCTTAGAAAGCACCAAGCATTTCACTGAAATAGGCTTCCCTACTCTGGATAATATTCCAGAGATTTAGTCTGATTTAAATTCATTTAAACAAATAACAGGTATGTTAGGAAACCGCCTCCAGCAGCAGCCGGCGTGATCTGTGTTAAGGTGATAATGGCAGCTGCAGGACAGGAAGTAGGCGACATGGTGGCACTCGGATGGAAAACGAACCATGAACCTTTCTACACATCTTCTTTCATCCATAACTCTCAACTGCTTCATTCACCAAAAATATTTGTATGTAAAGACAAAAAGGAAGCAAATCTTTTAAAAACATCCATGTCTGAGTTGTTCTGCAATTTGTTGATAGATTAAAGAAGACAATTATGTTGATTAAAGTAGCCAGATATGGTGACACTTTCCAGTAACAGCCATGTGAAATCTGTAGGTAGTCACAGTGAATGAGTTGGGTCTTAAAATCTGTTAAATTTAAAAATATTACATTATTTGACTAAACGTTTGCTTCACTTGGGGGGAAAGAAAAGATAACAGAAAGCTTGACTTCAGGACTGAAGCACAGTCACTTTTAGCTGCACGTGGATGTAAAACAACTTTTGGTTCAAATGGGTAAAGTTAACTGATAGTGCAGAAGCAGATGGAAAGATTGTAACTTGACTGCATTAAAATGTTTAATCAAGTTTACTGCAGGGTCTGTAACTAATCTCATTTTAATAAAAAAAACATTCATCAACAAAATTAGCAACATTCTAATTTGAAAACACTTTATTGCTGCTAAATTATTGAAAAAATATCCATCAGAGTTCAATGACAAACATATTTATAGTTTTTAATCTGTACTTCAGGTTCTTCAACCTTCGGATTGGAGCGATGTGTTTTTATATTAACTAGTTGAAGTCTTGGCTCTGGAAAGAATACTAGAAATGTTCTTTACCAGTTGAGTCTATTTATCTGGTTATTATCAGAATATAAACAATAAAAAACAAAATTCACTGTTCAGTGCTTCTCATCCTGAACTAAACCAGGTCGAATGAAAATGTCCCCGTATCCACAGGAGTCCTCATATTATCTATTAATTACTGCGATCTTCGAATAGGCGCATTTACAAGTACATGCACACACACACACATGTATCTCTAATCATAATAAATATTACTACTGACTTCCACTTGTTTCAGAAACTCCATCTGGGCCTAACTAGAACCAGTGCCAGTACAGTCCCGACCCAAATCTGATCCACTTGACGGAACCGGAACTTGAGAAATGGGACTTTGCTACATAAACGTCAGGTTTTTCTCTGGTCCCAAAGGCTCAGCTGCCTTCAGGAGATAACTGATTCTAGCAGAAAAGGTACTAATGAATAACATGACTACACACACACCCCCACACACACGTAGGCATTTAAAGGTGCCTCAAAAACGCCTCTATTTATTACTGTGGCAGCTGCAGCAAAAAAGGAAAACAGAGTAACAAGCCGCTGCATTAAATAATTACTGGAAACATACACAAACAGTACCGCAGCAGAAAGAGCCTGGCAGCCAGCCACACACACACACACACACACCCACACACACACACACACACACACACACTCTGGGGGGTCAAACAGTCAAATAAACAGAGTAAATCACTGCGGCGCACACTGACAGCTCCAGAGCCGTTAGCTAACAGCGGAGACGCTTACAGGGACAGATGATGAGACAAAGATCTTCCACCCTGCAGAGATGAGCCACTCGCTCGCCTTTTTAGGCAGCATTAACAGTTTAACAGCAGGCTGTCAGGACTTCAGGTTTACTCTGTCCAAAACAGGAAATGGATCAAAAGCATCTGTTCACTTCTAACACCAGCCATCGGAGAAACGACCTCCATCAGGACGGCTGGAGCTTTCAGTGCAGAGTGAGAGCCAGTACCAGTCATACCAGTATGGGACCAAAACACAGGCGATATTTTTATTTAGATCCGTCTATCGATGTAGATCTGAGAAGTTTTATTGCATAGAAATTACAAATAAAGTCAGCTCTAAATCCAATCCACATGATTCAAATTCAAAATATCTTGGAGCAGACCTGGAGAACATCAACACTTCTTCTTGTCATCGGATGCAACAAAACAATGAACAGCAGTGGGTCCAACAGAACCAGAGCCACACAGGAACAGCTTCTTCTCCAATGTTTAGTTTTCATTCTCTTGTTAATTTGCAGAAGGACATTTTCTGCCTCAGTGCCGGATTTTTACAGAACCGACACAAACTTGGACCGGACCCGTCAACCCAGGGTTAGGGTGGGTTACGGATGATTGCTCTGTTGCCACGGCAACAGCAAATCGTCTCTAATCTAATTTAGATACAATCAAAACAAAAACACCAGCTGGTCCTCAACGGAGGCTGAGCAGAGACAGCTTCCTGTTCAGTGTGTGTGTGTGTGTGTGGGTGTGTGTGGGTGTGTGTGTGTGTGTGTGCGTGTGTGTGTGTGTGTGTGTGTGTGTGTGTGTGTCAGAGCCCAGGTGTGCAGCTTCCTGCTGCAATAAGACCAATCAGAGCGGGTTTATGTCAAAGCACCAAGTCTGGCTTCTTCGGCTGCAGCCCTGCTCCTGGTTTCGGATCAGAACCAGAACAGACTCAGATCTCAGCTGATTCTACTCCACAGGTTCTCACATCTACCTATAAAAGCGGCACCAACCAATCACAGCGAGCGGATCGAAGACGGACCAATCACAGGGAGTGGATCGAAGACGGACCAATCACAGCGAGCGGACGCAGCGGGTCCATGATGAAGATGATGACTGTGAGGATGATGATGAAGAGAAAGATTCTGGTTCTGGTTCTGGACCTGCAGAGGTTCTTCCAGCCTCTGAGTGTAGCTGTAGCTCCGATCAGAACCGCACCAGGCCCGATCGGACCTCCCGTCTGAGGTTCTGTTCGTCTCCAGCTCGGCGCCAGAAGAAGCCCGGCCGCAGCAAGCGGGACCCGCTTTGAGCCATTTCCATGGAGACATGAGAAGTGGACCGGTAGTGTTGGCTGATCTGACAGCTGATTGGTCAGGCAGGGTGATGTCACAGGATGGGAGGGGCAGGAAGCCCGGGCGTCCCAGGAGGAAGAGTGTAAGGACGGTCTTTGTTCTGCTGCCAGACCCGGCGGGCCGCAGGGACCCGAGACATGCTGCGGCGCCGCCCGGCTGATCAGAGCCGGACCCGGGTTCTGTAGGACTCCTGAACAGCTTTTGGGCTGCTGCTCCTCTAAGGCTGCTGATATAGTTCCAGAACCTCCAGAACTTCCTCAGCCGAACATCGTCACCATCTGATGTGGAACCAGAACCAGAATCTGGGTGAGCTGCTGAGGGTCTCCTGGCACATCAGAGGTCTGAGCAGGACTCAGAAGCAGCTGGAGGAAACAGACCTGGAACCTGAAGATGTCGAGCCGCTTGGTTCGGCGACCAGCTTGACGCAGATAAACCACCCGACCTGATCCAACTGGAACAGAACCTTCGGGTCTGCCCATCCTGATTCAGTGAGGAGGGAACTTCTCTTTCCGCTAGAATCAGCTAGCTTATCTCTCGGCTAGCTTCTCCCTCGTCTAGCATCACCCTCAGCTAGATTCAGCTAGCTTCTCCCTTGACTAGCTTCTACTTCGGATAGCTTCTCCTGCAGCTAGCTTCACCATTGGCTAGCTTCTTCTTCAGCTAGCTTTTCCCTCGGCTAACTTCACCCTTGGCTAGCTTCTCCCCCGTTTAGCATCACCCTCGGCTAGATTCAGCTAGCTTCTCCCTCGTCTAGCATCACCCTCTGTTAGATTCAGCTAGCTTCTCCCTCGACTAGCTTCTCCCTCATCTAGCATCTCCTTGACATTTCTCCAGGACCACAAGTCTAAAACGCAGCAGGAAGACATTAATTCTGCTCCATCCCTCCATGCCTACCTTCTTCAGCTGTCCGCTTCGGGTTCCCACGAACACCACGGTGTCGTCTCCGTAGGTGTAGGCGGCCACGGCGCCCATGCCCTCGGTCCGGTCCTCGTACAGCGGCTGTCCCTCGATCACTCTCAGGCCTCCCAGTGGCTGGTTCAGCACCAGGCCGCAGAAATCATCCCCGATCTGCTTTGGCTGTGGAGACATGAAGACAGAGAAACCAGGATCAGATGTTAGGAGGAGTCATGGTGACGTCCATGTAGGCTGAGAGATCCTCCCCCTCCTGCCACCATTACCAATAAATCAATCAATGGCATGACAAATTCATACAAGCTCCATGATTAAAGCGATGCTCCCATTTAAAAATAAAAAGCCGCCATTTTGAAAAATGCTCAAAGTGAGTTTGCACTACCTGCCCCTTTTGCCCGTTTTCCCTGTCCTGGCTGAATGATAATGTTTTTAAAATAAAATTTTGTTTACACAAACTTCATAATCTATTTTAATTATTGTTGTTTCAGTTTTGGTTTATTTATTTTGAATATTTAAAATGTTTTCCATGTCCAGAGTTAAATGTTTAAGTTTTTGATTTCAGAGAATTTCTGTCTCACTTTTCCAGAATTCCAGGAGACTCTGGGAATGCCAGACTGATTTTAGTACAAACATCAGTTTAAATATGAAGCAACTGCATGAAACATCAGGAACCAGTGGAGCTCCAGGAATCTCCAGGTCCCTCCAGGTCCCTGCAGCTTCATGTTCATGAGTCAAGCAGCGAAGCAAAGTCCATCTTTTCTAAGCCATCGTCCAGAGATGATCCTGCTTCTCCGCAGGCGGAGCTGGAGGTCCATGTCAGGAACAGGCTGATGACATTCCTGGTAAATTTCAGGTTTCCTTCCACAGTTCAGAGAGAATGAAGCAGGGAGGAGACGAGTTATTAAAGGCTGTGCAGACCCAGCTAGAGGTCGGCTAACACCCTGTCATTACCGAGTTAAAGCCGCGCTGCACCAAACAGGAAACTCTGAACCTTAGCAACAGCTCTTCTTCTTCCACAGAGAACCTTCAGTAACTTCCTCAGTTCAACCAGAAACACATTAAAACAAGAATAAATCCAGAAGCTACAGCAGCTGCTTTCAGGTCCGATCCACTCAGTTTCATCTCATGATCGCTGACTGTTCATTTCAGTTACATTGTACCTATATTTATTGATATTAATGAAAAATAGGTTGAAGATGTTATGATAAGTTTTTAAAGCTTAAAGGGATCCACAATTAGTTAAACTTTATTTGGGAAATATTTATTTTAGATGTAAAAACAATACCAGAGTTTCCCCCAGTAAACCTGCTCAGTGCTTTTGGGTGAAAGATGTTAATTAGACAGGAAATGTCAAAATATTACTGGGTAATTAAATGTTACTGGAAAACATGGCCAGTGAAACTATTTAAACCCACAACCAGGCTGAAAAACAACAAATAAAAAATACGATTAAAATGAATATCAATTATTTTCACTTCTGTTTAAACCAAATGAAGTCAGAGGCTCCATCAGGGCTTCAGGGGCCATAAATGATCATATTTTAACACAGATGCATAAATGTAACATTTGTTTATTGAGATGATCGATGCTGCTAAATTTGATTTAATGGTTTCATCATAAATAAATTAAAAGATTTAAATTGTTTAACATTTAAATTTAGGATTTTAAGGAGCTGGCAAGTTTACTTTGTAAAAGTTCAAAGAACAATACTCATAGTTAGATTGTTTTGTTACCATAGCAACAATCTGATGCTGTGACTTTGAGCTGTTTGTTCACAAATACAAATTAGTAAACTGCAATTATAACTGATTGTTTTTATGTTGGCCAGTTAATCTACTCTCCCTCTCCCAGATTAAATCCAACACAGAAGCTGTTAGAGGTGCTGATGGTTTTAGCAGCAAGAGGGGCCCCTAGGTCAGATTCTGCCCCAGGCCTCATGCAGCCTTGGACCGGCCCTGCAGGATGAGTTCAATCTGCTGCACTGAGCAGAGATGAGCAACAAACTGAGATTTAATTCAATGCTGCTAATGTGGCTTTAGCAGCTCTAACATTTCTGTCTGTTGAGTTTTAATAAGAGCCACAGAAACTGTTTTGGTTGCTCAACTTTAAGGGATGAGATTTTCAGATCTCACATTAACTCTGACTAAGTGGACAAAGCATTTGATATGGTTTGTTGCATTATGTACCTGGAAAAATGAAACTAAAAATAATGATAAAATAATATAAAACCAGCATGAAGCGTGACTACGAGGCGAGCGTGAAGCTCCTCACCGACTGAACCTGCACGATGAGGTTAGCGCTGGTTCGTTAACCGCTAACGCTCCGACCAACCGGAACACAGACGTGAAATTTACTGGGAAGACAGCGCCACACGCTGGGCAGCACGTTGAGATGTGAAGGTCGTACACAAAGATAAATCATTCTCACTGCTCCTCAACGCACCTCTGACAACGACTACAAGTTATTCCTACGTTCACATAGAGCTGTGCAACCAGAGCTAACACGGTGTGTTTAAACTCCTACCTTGATGTAAAGTTCTCCAAAGAAACATGATTCCTCACAGGAAGTTGATGTAAATATCCATACAGGTCAGCCTGCGTCCAGTTTGAGAGAAAGGAGGCGTAGGTGATCTGCACTGAGGTAACGTTTATCAAGCAGCAGCAGTGCGCAAGGCAACGTGCCGAGGAGCCAGCTGTGTTGTTGGTCCGCTCTCCATCTTTAAATGCATAAAGTATAAACTTATCTTCTATAAACCTATATTTTAGGAATAAATCTGCGCCACCAGTGAAAAGCTCAGTGCAACGGAGACACTTGCAATCCGGCTTTAAAAAATTTTAATTAAGTTAAGCGATTTTTTAAAAAATTATTAATTTCCTAAAAACATAAACAAGCAACGCTTAGCCTGGTGGAGGTCCTAGTAAAGCATGGCGGGCCACCAGGCTTATAATCAGTGATGGCATAGTTACTTTGAAAAAGTAACTTTAATTGGATTACTGACTACTTGATTTGGAAAGTAACTAAATTACATTAAAAGTAACTTTTTTAGTTTCTTTCAGCAGCTGCTAACAACAACGCTCCTGTGAAAATTATATTGATCTTTGCCAATATTTAATTGTAAGCTAGTTTATAATGATAACATCAACAATGTGTCTCCACTTATAAGGTTGAACTGAAGGGGAGATTTTTTAATGGTTACAGTACAAAAAAACAACATTAGTAATTTGTGCAGTTTTTGTGTTTTCCACTATTGTCTGGAAAACTCTAAGAAGGATTTTAACCCTCAGCCTCCAGGTTCTGCGTTTGGTGTCAGAGGTCAGAGGTCAGAGGTCCTCCTGCGGCTCCACAGTTCAGCTGGCTGATGCACAGATTAGTGACTCTTATCTTAGTATTAATAATTATAATGGAGTTTAGTTGCAAAACTTTACAGACTCGTTCATTCGTGGCTGTTTTCACGTTTATTGCTCTGTTCATATTAGTCTCCATGTTTCCAATGTTCTGGATAGCTGGACGTCATTCACAGGTAATATATTAACTTTAACAGAGATGCAGCGGGACGGATCATCCTGGAAATGATGGACAGGGAGCGTCTGACTAAAACTAGCTGCAGGTCAGACACACTCTGGGGTTTCTGTCTGTTTATTTCCAAGCCCAAATGAACAACTTCACCTTGAAAAACCAGCCCAGAAAGCGACTCATTAAATTTGCTAGCGACTTTAAAAAAAAACAAAAAAAAAACATAGCCGCTTATAATAATCGGACTTGGCGACAGAAACTCAAAATAGTTCCCGTTTTTCTACCAACAAAATGCTCATCTCCCTCCATTGTTTACGTTTCTGTCGCTGCGGATACTGTCACATAGAAACGGCGATCACTTGACAAGACGAGTAGAGGAAATAAAACTAAATTCCAAAACAAAATAGTAACGCAAAATGATTTTGATAAGTAACTGTAGTCTGACTACTGGATATGAAATAGCAAAGCATTAGATTATTAGTTACTGAAAAAAGTGGTCTGACGTCAGTAACGTCTAGATGTCTAATCTAGACATCACTGCCTAGATTAGTTCTTCTTGGCTCATGTTAGCCTCGTAACAAATAAAGAAATCGTTTTTTAGTGTTTCTAATCAATTAGTTTTGTCCTAGAATATTTCAACGTCATAACTAAGCAGTTAATTGTTATTACATTAAAGTGTAACCGCCTGGTCATGACAACAATAAATATGTATTTGCGTATTTATTAACTAGCTAAAGAAATGTTTATCTCCAGCACCAGTAAACCTGTAACCTGCTCTCTGATCTGATGTAGTGGATTAATATCGTTAAATAAGAGCAGGAAACTCTGATGACTTCTTTATTCTGGTTCTTTAAGCACATGATCATCATCGTATGTTTAGGTTTCCTGGACGTCTCGTGGTTTCCCTCGTCTCAGCAAACAGACTCAGAGAACCGACTTAAAATGAATGAAAAGCAGACAAGAAAAATCCAAAAACCTTTCAGAAAACTGCTGACGGTGACCTTTGAACCATAAAGAAATGAACTGGAGTTTAACTTTAATGCCAGCAGTTGATCCTGATCTGACGGAGGCGAACAGGAAGTCCAGACAGCGCCGGATTCTCCCTGAAGCGAATCCTCACAACCAGAAGAGGCACAGACACACAGCAGACACAGCGAGGAGAGACGTGGCCTGCTGCAGACATTTAGTGAAGAATGGGCCTTTCACACACACACACGCACACACACACACACACACCCCGCTGCTGCTGATAAAGGAAGCGGGTCAGACGGGCGGTAAGCCCCGCCCCCAGCGCTCAGCCCTGGTTCTGATGTTTTATGGCTTTCATCAGCATGAGGCTGATTGGCCGGTTCTGCTTCCTCCATTGCACCCAAGAACCGGGCCGGCCCAGATAGCCGCTCCTGCCAGAGTCTCCCTGCCCGGTTGCCATGGTAACAACTGCAGGCCATTACCACCGTGAATACGAACATCATCTACCCCCGACCTGAAATAACCCCACTGCAGCTCACACTGAGACACATTTCCTTCTGCTCCGTTCTTCATTCCTCGCCTACAAAGGAGCCGAGTTCAGAACCCTGCGGAGCGGATCCGGAACAATCTGGGAATCTGATTGGACTCCAAGCTCAGAGAAACGCCACCATCAGACCCTGAAGCTGTGAGACGAACGCCACAGCACGATGGAGGCGCCGTGTTGCTGCGTCATGCCAGAAACGATGGAAAACAGGAAACAATCCCATAAAGCATCAATGTTACGCTAAAAAGAAACTTTGTGAAAACTGCAGCGCCAGGTCTCGCCTGAAAAAGACGTTTTTGATCTCAGTGACGCATTCTGCCGACGACTCACAGTGTGGATGCAGCGCAGCTCTTTGTTGAGTAACCATGGCAACGTAAGGTGTCCCTCTCCGCGGTAACAGGAGCTGATGCGCTCCCTCATGGCCAGGTTGATGTCATGCAGGGTGAACAGACACAGCACCGTCTCTCTGGGCGGATTGGAGCGGTTCTTCTGACCCTGCACACAGAAACAGCAGCCCGGTCAGAGTTGCCGGTTCCACACCCGCGCTGCGGCGCGCCAACACAGGAAGAGACGCAGGGAGCTCACCTGTGAGAAGACCACAAACAGGACGTCGTCGTCCGGACCCAGGCCGAGCGCCTGGGCCAGCCGCCGGCCTGGCTTCTGCCTGTAGGCGGCCTGGACCAGCCGGTACTCCACGCCGTCCTTGGTGCAGCCCAGAGGAAACTCCACGTACGAGTAGAACTCGGTGTCGTTGGAGCACATCCTCACGATCTTGGAGGTGAAGAACTTCTCCCCGCCGGCCTCCATCTGGGTCAGCTGGGTGTCCAGCTGCAGCGTCAGGAAGTAGACGTAGGTCCGGCTGGAGAAGCCATACACGTAGTAGATGTCGAAGGCCGGGTAGGTGGACAGCGTGTCTGATGGGATCTTGATCTGCGACGACACAAATTCGTCCTGGTAGACCAGCGAGAACATGTCGTTGTTCTCCTCGTCGGCCACCAGCTTCCTGCTCGACAGCGTGGGGAAGTACTCCGACTTCCCGTCGATGGCGGCGCCGATGAACAGTCGGCTGCTGCCTTTCACCGGCTTCTTCCTCCTGGACTCCGCCGTCCAATCATCTTCCCCGACGACCACGCCTGCAGAGGGAGAGGAAAAGGAGTTAGAGAATCTCCAGGCCTCCAGGGGGCGCCAACCCGGCTGGTCAGGAGGAGACCCTGGGATACAGCCGCAACTCAGCGACTGGAAGCAAATGTTTGAGCGTTGAAACGCCCATCTGACGAGAAGAGTTCACAATATCGCCGTCATTCTGGAAGGTTGCTGGTTTGGATCCAGAGGATGGGTTTCCCAGGCTGCTTCAGATAACCGAGCGTGTCGCCCCGCCCCTCGGCCCCCTACCTGCCATGCCGTCGGGCTCCTTGGCGCCGGACAGGTAATGCTCCTTGCGGTGATGCGGCTCTCCCAGCTTGAATAGGTCGTCGAGCCGCAGGAACTGACAGACGCCCTGCCAGATGGAGCCGCAGGCCACCAGTCTGCTCCCAGTATAATCCACCAGCAGCAGCTTGTTCACATTGTCCGTGCTCTCCAGCCTGGGGGCACAGAGGTCAGAGGTCAGAGGGCGAGGCAGGCCGGCGACGGCGGCGACGGGTCGGGGACCGACCGGTGGGCGCAGGCGCGGACGCTGGGGGGCGGGTAGCAGCGGGCGTTGTCCTCCACCGGGCCGGTCACATGACTCTTCAGCTCCAGCAGGGCGGCGCTCAGCTTCACCACCCGGTTCACTGCGCCCACGAAAACCTCGCCTGTCCGTCGGTGCACCGCCAGATGGGTGAAGGACGTGTCGGGCGGTCGGTACTCGGCCCGGCCCGACGGCGGGGAGGGGGGGGCCGGGAGGAAGAGGAGGGACGGGAGGAGGAAGAGGAGCAGAAGGAGAGGAAGAGGAGAGGACAGAGAGGAGGGGAGCATGGTGGAGCGAGAGAGGAAGAGGAGGAGGTGCTGCGGGTGCGATGAAGATCCACTTCACTGATCCATGACTGCAGAAACACAGAGAGAGACCGGGTCAGAACCAGAACTAGAACATACTGTGTATGACTCCAGAACTCCAGAAATATCATCCTGGTGCTTTAGCGTTAGCTAGCGGTGCCGACCTTCGGGTTTCCTTCAGTCTGGGTCACATACAGCTGACGGACTTGATCCAGACCGGATCTCCTGCTAACCCCCAACAGAACCAATCAGCCCTTTGGTTCCTCTTATGATGGACCCAAATCAACAGAGTCCTGACCCAGAACCGTCAGCAGCATAGTTCTGGCACTGGGGGTTTAAATGGGTAAAAGTGGACAGAACCGGAACTGACCCGGTACCACCCGGGATCCAGAAAACCCAAACCCAAAATCCTGATCTGAGAGTAAAACGATCCGAGATGAATCCGGGTTTTTAAAGCTGCAGACAGTTTTATCTACCAGCAGAGAGTCTCGTGTGTGTGTATGTGTGTGTGTGTTTGTTTTTAATACCTTGTGGGGACCATTTTCCTAACACATACGCTGTGGGGACCCACTGCTCCTTGTGGGAGCAAGGGGAATCACTGTTTGTGGGCCAGGGGTCAGATTTAGGACTAAGGTGTGAACTGAGTTTTGGATAGGGTCAGGGTTAGGTATGTAATGGTTAGGGATAAGATAAGGTGTGTAGCTGACAGTCGGTGATCGGACCCGGCTCAGGTTTCCTTCAGCTTTATTAGATAATCAGACGGAACCTGATCAATATCTCAATCTGCCTCTCACACACACGTTTGTCTCTCTATCTTTGTGAGGACTTTCCATTGACTTCCATTCATTTCTACACCCTAACCTTTAACCCCTTACCTCTGACCAAAACCAAAACCCAATTCACACCTTTGTCCTAAACCACTAACCTAAAAACAGTGTTAACCCTCATGGGGGCTTTGGCCCCTACAAGGAGCAGTGGGTCCAGAAAACGTCTCCAACATACCCGGCTGAAACCCGCTCAGAAATATAAAATCACAGCAGAACCTGCTGATTCTGACCAAAACAGAACCAGAACAGGGCAGTAGTAAAGTTCTCAGCCCCGCAGAGAGACGCACAGGAAAGTACGTTCAACAATTAACCCTGTGACACACACACACACACACACACACACACACACACACACACACACACACAGCCAGCGGTCCATCTGTTGACCTCTCCCCTTCAGCTCAGCAGGCTAATTAACTAATGTGCTGATCTTTCACTGCCTCTTTGTCCCTGTGTGTGTGTGTGTGTGTGTGTGTGTGTGTGTGTGTGTGCGTGTGTGTATGTGTGTCACAGAGAGTTTCTCTGACTGTGCTGGGTTTCAGAGAATCATCCCCCGTCCAGAGCTCCCCATGTTCTGGTCCAGATGTTCTGGTCAGCAGGAGCCTTCAGTGGATCACCTGTTCCTGAACATCTCATGTTCCTGAAATCCTGGACCTTCTGCAGGTGAAGTCAGGGTTAGTTAACCTTCATGGTTCTGGCTGAGGGTGTAACCGCCTGGAACCAACTGCAGCTTCTAAGGTCCAATAAAGCCCAGAACCAGAACCAGGCACACACAAACATCAGCTAATCGGATTTTTTCTACCGTCTCTGAACAACAAATGGGCTGGAAAATCAGCAAACAGAATAAACAGAGCCATCTCTTTAGCTCAGTATCTTTAAAAAAGACCAAACAACAGGAGAGAAACCATCCAGTGTGAGGAAACATAAAAGCCCAAAGCGGGTCGTTCAGAACCACAGACACACTGGAGAACTTGGAGCTCCAGACGCAGAAAATAGACAGAAGCAGGAGTTAATGCGTTCTCACATTAATAACATATTAATAACACATTGATAACATTAATATGTCTCTTTAATTCCCCTGCAGCCTCCGCCCAGCCGGCCTCTGTAATTTCCAACCTCGGCTGCTAATAGTTAATGCTCCAAAGAATTGCGATGCCTTCGCTGTAGGGCTGGGCGATGTATCGAGTATACTCGATGTATCGCGATATTTTAAATTTACAATAGTTAAAATGGCTATATCGCAACCATCAAGTATAAATTGTTGTTCAAATAATAAACTTTCGCCGTCAACTTCACTGCGAGTATGTTTTATCCGATACCCTATGAATGCATCACTAGTCCCTCCCACTCCCAACCTGAAAATTTTCTACCAATCAGGCTGCACGGAGAAAACAAACAACATGGCGACAGTGAGAGTTTGAGGCGAGCCGTGAATGAGACTGAACAGATGAACTGTGTAGTTCCGAAGAGAAACAGCTGATCAATAATCTGGCAGTGGTTTGGATTTTATATGGAGGATGTCGAACAAAATAAGGTAATTTGCGAAACATGCTATAAAACTATTGCCACAAAAGGTTGAACCACAGATTTATTCCCCCCCTAATCAGATTATTCTTTAATCTGAACTGGTAGAACCGGTCCGTTAAAGTGAAACCTGGAGACGTACCTATGATTCATTTAGTGCTATGCAATGAGAAAAATAACTCAAAACTACTCATTCTTTTTTTCCTTGCTCTCTGTCGGCTTTACGCGTAGTCTCGTTGCCATAGCAACTGACAACAACGCATCTTTACGTATCAGGATTCAGCACCAAAAACACTCAAACATTTTCCCCACATAGAGCAGAACATTAAGTTCATTACAGTTTTATGCTTTTAGACTTGATGTGTATTTTGCGATTATTAATAAGTGATCGCTGTGGTAGATTAGCCACCGCTGCTATTAGCCACGCTAACACAGCGATAGTTAATTAGCTAATTTAAACACCTGCTTTACTGATGATGTGTCAGTTTGTGTAGGTCGCCTTTTTATTTTTAAGCTGAACCAAAACACTCTTTATACCACAGCTCATCTATTTAAGTTTGTCAAAGTCAAGCATAACTGACCTACTTCCTTCTCCCTCGCTATTTGTTTTCTTAGTTAAAACTTATTTCTGACCTTGTTATCTAATCTTACATAGTGTAAACAGTATATAGCAAAACACAGCATCCCTTTTTATATGAGATTACATTTGAGTCTAGCAGGGAAATGGGGGAACTTCGTTGGATGACATCATGCTGCAAGGAGTCTAGTTTAAAATAACATTGGAGCTCATTTAAGAATATCGTGATATATATCGTGCATCATAATATTGCAAAAACTTATCAGGATATTAGATTTTCCTCATATCCCTCAGCCCTACTTCACTGTCTGTATGAAAACCAGAGTGCTGCTGATCCTAGAGCTCAGTCACAGCTGGAATCTCTTTTCTGACCAGAACCACTGGTCCCGGGCCGATCTGGTCCTGGATTCACTGCAAAACCACAGAGAAAAAGTCCAGAGGGACTTTTCATCTATCGATGACCGCAGGGTGAGCAGCAAATGTCTACCTGGAGAAACAGACATCGCTATTTCACCTGAGGGACCTTCAGGGTTAGGTTAGCACCTTACTGAACAGTTCTCTCTATCACTGAACAGTTCTCCATCTCACTGAACAGTTCTCTCTATCACTGAACAGTTCTCTCTCTCTCTCTCTCACTGAACAGTTCTCTCTCTCACTGAACAGTTCTCCGTCTCACTGAACAGTTCTCTCTCTCACTGAACTGTTCAGTGAGAACTGTTCTCACTGAACAGTTCTCTCTCTGCTGGGAGGGACGACATAGTCCTTCTGGACAGAGTTGGTTTAGCTAAACTCTCATGTCAACGTGGTTGCCGTGGTAACTGCTCAGGGTCAGACATGTTTAGATGTTCAGAGACTCTGGTTTCCATCAGCTGCTTCATTAAAGCTGCATCCTGGTTTCCCGCTAATGAAATAGCAGCAGGATGCGTGTAGCCTCAGATGTGTGGTAATAACGGCGCTAATGGAGCTGCTAACAGAAGCTGATCTGCTAAAAACACTGAAATCAAAATTATTTAATACTTTAAAATATTTGAAGAAAAATCATCCGATTACAGAGAGAATCACAACAGAACAAACAGGAAGGCTAGCTGCTCAGATAGCCACAGCTAACTGCCGCCTGTCCTGATTATCATACATTTTGTCATACTTAATCAGGCAACAGAGCTAATCAGGAGGATTTAAAAAGAAAAGCTAAAGTCTAAGATGTAGGTTAAAGCAGTGTTTCCCAACCCTGGCCCTCAAGGCACACTGTCCTACATGTTTTAGAAGTTTCCCTGCTTTAATGTGCCTGATTCAACTGATTGCAGTTCAACAAACGCCTGTTAATCAGTCATCAATTGAAATCAGCTGGACCAAAGCAAGAAAATACCTAAAACATGCAGGGCAGTGAGCCTTGAGGACCAGGGTTGGGAAACACTGGGTTAAAGGCTAGCTGCTCAGCTAGCTAATCAGACAGAACTACAGATTTTCTCTTGTAGGTTGAAAATTACATATAATACTAAATATATATCACTTTTTGCTCACTTTAATATAAGACAAAGCCCAGCAGAAGCATTTGGATTTATTACTAATTCTGAGCTAGTATTAGCTACTTCAGTTAACTCAGTGTTCCTGTTTGCTTGCAGATGTAAAATCTTTGCTGTTTCAGGATGAATCTGACAGTCAGGGTTTATGTTTTAATATATAACCTATGCAGTGATGTGTGGTTAGGGAGGCAGGTGAGGCTGCAAAATAATACGTAATGATAAAATTATTTAAATTGCAATATTTGCCCAGTGGTTTGTACTATGAAGAATTTATAGTACTTAATAGTACATAGGTGAAGCTAGTATTTAGCTTCACTAATTTGCATAATTTTTCTTTAAAATCACTGCATTTTTAGCAATTTCCTATTCAAATGCTGGGAAGTGAAGCTGGTGAGGCAGCAGCGATCTGAGCCTGAGCCTCTGGCTAACTGCACTGGCTGCTATTCTATGTTCCTCCTGTCTGAACGTCGCCAATAAAATGGTTAAAAACATTTAATATATAAACTGATTTTCCATAATTTAGCTTATATACATAATGTTCAGTGTTTGTTGTCACCAACTGTGTGTGTAACGTGTTTCCTGTGCTGAGCAGCATCAGAAACCAGAGAACAGATTGGAGGTGAGGCAGGCAGTTCTCTGGCCTCATGGCAGGGGGCGCTCATGATCCAGACATTCAGTAAGTAAAGTGCAGTGATATATTCATTATTGCCTCTTTCAATGTCAATATGGATGACTACATTTCTATACTATCAGCTGTTCCTGACGCGATAAAGCTGCTCCAGCTAGTTGTCATTGTTTCAGCTAACGATGTCAGAGAAGCTCAGCACCGAAAAGACTCAAAACAAACAGCTGGAGCTTCCCTGACAGCAATCTCTGCCGAGACAGAGAGACTTTTAAAGCTGAAGGAAAATAAGGAGGACTTTTACTAGAAATATTTTTGCGCATGAGGAGGACTTTATTTATAAGTAACATTTTTTTGATTAGTTTTCTAATGAAATGTGCGTTTTGTGGCTACAGCTGATATGTGTAAAAAAATGCAGAAAAGAAATCTAACCAGCAAACTGCTATGTTAGCTTAGCTAATAGCAGCGGTAGCTACAATCTACTACAGCTGTGTTAGCTTAGCTAATAGCAGCGGTAGCTACAATCTACCACAGCTGTGTTAGCTTAGCTAATAGCAGTGGTAGCTACAATCTACCACAGCGATCACTTATTAATAATTGCTAAAGCCTAATTAACCCAGACTGAATGTTTTATGCTGAGTGGGAAATATTTGAGTGTTTTTTTCTTGTTGAATGTAGAAACATAAAGTGGCGTTGTTGTCAGTTGCCATGGAAATGAGTGTGCGTGTAGGGTAGCTGACACAGCGGGCGAAAAGAAGCGGTTTTGAGTTGTACTTCAACGGTTTTTCTGATTCATTTTGTCTTTGCTGTGGAGCATAGCACTAAATTAATAATACCTACATTTCCAAGTTTCACTGAGTTAAATGAATTGTTCTGCCGCCGTTACGGCCCGGCCCGTATGAGCTGGGTGCAACATTCGACCTTCGGCGTCCACTCTGTGTCTGGGTGTGGTGCTCTGCTGCCACTGAAACTGACTTTCACAATCCAATAAATATTCCTTTTGCTGCACCTTAACCACTTTTTGTTACGACACGGATAAAACAATTTGTGTAAAAGTGTTTCTATGCGCTAAGTCTGCGAATGAAAACAACATGGAGGGGTTTAAATAAATATGATTACGCCAGAGCCTCATTGCACATCACTGGATCTATAAATATGGAATCAGAGATAATCACTAACTGGGATTTTTCAAACATGTTGGATTTTATCCAGTGGAAAAGTGAAATTTTCCTTGTTTTGGCTGAAAGGCCACGTCTAGTTTTAATTTATTTTATCTGCCGAGAAATCATGACATCCAACTTCAGGTCAGGAAACCACGGCAACAAAAGACTTTGACCTGTGACCTCCGCCACCTGCTGCAGGGCCTTTAATGAAATAAAGTTATGACGTCAGAACCACCGGGACGTTTTCCACAACTTCTCATCTTCTGGACCCGGCTGGGCCCAGACAGAACCACACATACGGACCATACCTGTCAGACGCAACCTTTGACCTCAGCACTTACTCCTTGTTGGGCTGCCTGAGAATATAACAGGTAGCAGTTACATTAACCCGATTTACCGGACGCACCAGAACCGATCGGACCGCTGTGTTGATCCCAAAGAGAAATTAAATGTAGTAAGTCATTAATTTTCCACATGGGTCTCCTGTAGCAGTCTGTGTCACAGCCAATCTGAAGGAGCCTCTGACTGAAGACGATCTGATGAAGAGGATGATGGTCTTCATCTTCACAGGATTACTGTGGCCAGAACTTCCACAGTAAACCCCAGAACCAGAACCGGCCTCCAGGCGTTGGGCCTCTTCAGGTCCCTGGTTCTGGTTCTGTTCTTTCCAGATGAATTTTTCTTTTGCTCCACTTCTTCTCCGTGATGGAAACAGGATTTGACCTTTAACCCCGTTCTAATGAAGTCATCTCCTTCGTTTTGTTTCCATCCCAGATGATTTGATTGTTCCCTCCATGCCAACAAGCCCTTCCTCCTCCTCCAATCCGCCTGGCGACTGCTGAGTCATCAGACTGTTTCTGTTCATGAATCTGAACAGTGAGAAGGAACCATGAGTCCAGTGGAACCGGGTTCGGTTCTGAAGCGGTACCGGGCAACGGCCGCCTCAAAGCAACTTCTCAGTTAGAAGAATCAGATCACAGAGCGATGGAGAGCGACGCGATGGAGAGCGATGGAGAGCGTTGGAGAGCGATGGAGAGCGATGGAGAGCGTTGGAGAGCGATGGAGAGCGACGCGATGGAGAGCGACGCGACGGAGAGCGATGGAGAGCGACGCGATGGAGAGCGATGGAGAGCGACGCGATGGAGAGCGACGCGACGGAGAGCGTTGGAGAGCGATGGAGAGCGATGGAGAGCGACGCGATGGAGAGCGATGGAGAGCGACGCGATGGAGAGCGACGCAACGGAGAGCGATGGAGAGCGACGCGACGGAGAGCGTTGGAGAGCGATGGAGAGCGATGGAGAGCGTTGGAGAGCGATGGAGAACGACGCGACAGAGAGCAACGCGACGGAGAGCGACACGACAGAGAGCGATGGAGAGCGACGCGATGGAGAGCGATGGAGAGCGTTGGAGAGCGATGGAGAGCGACGCGATGGAGAGCGTTGGAGAGCGATGGAGAGCGATGGAGAGCGTTGGAGAGCGATGGAGAGCGACGCGATGGAGAGCGACGCGACGGAGAGTGACGCGACGGAGAGCGATGGAGAGCGACGCGATGGAGAGCGATGGAGAGCGACGCGATGGAGAGCGACGCGACGGAGAGCGTTGGAGAGCGATGGAGAGCGACACGATGGAGAGCGATAGAGAGCGACGCGACGGAGAGCGTTGGAGAGCGATGGAGAGCGATGGAGAGCGTTGGAGAGCGATGGAGAGCGACGCGATGGAGAGCGACGCGACGGAGAGCGTTGGAGAGCGATGGAGAGCGATGGAGAGCGATGGAGAGCGACGCGATGGAGAGCGATGGAGAGCGTTGGAGAGCGATGGAGAGCGACGCGATGGAGAGCGTTGGAGAGCGTTGGAGAGCGATGGAGAGCGACGCGATGGAGAGCGTTGGAGAGCGATGGAGAGCGACGCGATGGAGAGCGATGGAGAGCGACGCGATGGAGAGCGATGGAGAGCGACGCGATGGAGAGCGTTGGAGAGCGATGGAGAGCGACGCGATGGAGAGCGTTGGAGAGCGATGGAGAGCGACGCGATGGAGAGCGATGGAGAGCGACGCGACGGAGAGCGTTGGAGAGCGATGGAGAGCGATGGAGAGCGACGCGATGGAGAGCGACGCGACGGAGAGCGTTGGAGAGCGATGGAGAGCGTTGGAGAGCGATGGAGAACGACGCGACAGAGAGCAACGCGACGGAGAGCGACACGACGGAGAGCGATGGAGAGCGACGCGATGGAGAGCGATGGAGAGCGACGCGATGGAGAGCGACGCGACGGAGAGCGTTGGAGAGCGATGGAGAGCGACGCGATGGAGAGCGATGGAGAGCGACGCGATGGAGAGCGACGCGACGGAGAGCGTTGGAGAGCGATGGAGAGCGACGCGATGGAGAGCGATGGAGAGCGACGCGATGGAGAGCGATGGAGAGCGACGCGACGGAGAGCGTTGGAGAGCGATGGAGAGCGATGGAGAGCGTTGGAGAGCGATGGAGAACGACGCGACAGAGAGCAACGCGACGGAGAGCGACACGACGGAGAGCGATGGAGAGCGACGCGATGGAGAGCGATGGAGAGCGTTGGAGAGCGATGGAGAGCGACGCGATGGAGAGCGACGCGATGGAGACCGACGCGACGGAGAGCGTTGGAGAGCGATGGAGAGCGACGCGATGGAGAGCGATGGAGAGCGACGCGACGGAGAGCGTTGGAGAGTGATGGAGAGCGACACGATGGAGAGCGATGGAGAGCGACGCGACGGAGAGCGTTGGAGAGCGATAGAGAGCGTTGGAGAGCGATGGAGAGCGACGCGATGGAGAGCGACGAGACGGAGAGCGTTGGAGAGCGATGGAGAGCGATGGAGAGCGATGGAGAGCGACGCGATGGAGAGTGATGGAGAGCGTTGGAGAGCGATGGAGAGCGACGCGATGGAGAGCGACGCGACGGAGAGCGTTGGAGAGCGATAGAGAGCGACGCGATGGAGAGCGACGCGACGGAGAGCGTTGGAGAGCGATGGAGAGCGACGCGATGGAGAGCGATGGAGAGCGACGCGATGGAGAGCGACGCGACGGAGAGCGACGCGACGGAGAGCGTTTGGAGAGCGATGGAGAGCGACGCGATGGAGAGCGATGGAGAGCGACGCGATGGAGAGCGACGCGACGGAGAGCGACGCGACGGAGAGCGTTGGAGAGCGATGGAGAGCGACGCGATGGAGAGCGATGGAGAGCGACGCGATGGAGAGCGACGCGACGGAGAGCGTTGGAGAGCGATGGAGAGCGATAGAGAGCGACGCGATGGAGAGCGATGGAGAACGACACGATGGAGAGCGATGGAGAGCGTTGGAGAGCGACGCGATGGAGAGCGATGGAGAGCGATGGAGAGCGACGCGATGGAGAGCGATGGAGAGCGTTGGAGAGCGACGCGATGGAGAGCGATGGAGAGCGTTGGAGAGCAACGCGATGGAGAGCGATGGAGAGCGATGGAGAGCGACGCGATGGAGAGCGACGCGATGGAGAGCGACGCGACGGAGAGCGTTGGAGAGCGACGCGATGGAGAGCGATGGAGAGCGTTGGAGAGCAACGCGATGGAGAGCGATGGAGAGCGACGCGATGGAGAGCGACGCGACGGAGAGCGTTGGAGAGCGATGGAGAGCGACGCGATGGAGAGCGACGCGACGGAGAGCGTGGATGAGAGAGCGATGGAGAGCGACGCGATGGAGAGCGATGGAGAGCGACGCGACGGAGAGCGTTGGAGAGCGATGGAGAGCGATGGAGAGCGTTGGAGAGCGATGGAGAGCGTTGGAGAGCGATGGAGAGCGACGCGATGGAGAGCGACGAGACGGAGAGCGTTGGAGAGCGATGGAGAGCGATGGAGAGCGATGGAGAGCGACGCGATGAGCGTTGGAGAGCGATGGAGAGCGACGCGATGGAGAGCGATGGAGAGCGACGCGACGGGAGATTGGAGAGCGATGGAGAGCGATGGAGAGCGTTGGAGAGCGATGGAGAGCGTTGGAGAGCGATGGAGAGCGACGCGATGGAGAGCGACGAGACGGAGAGCGGTGGAGAGCGATGGAGAGCGATGGAGAGCGATGGAGAGCGACGCGATGGAGAGTGATGGAGAGCGTTGGAGGAGCGATGGAGAAGCGACGCGATGGAGAGCGACGCGACGGAGAGCGTTGGAGAGCGATGGAGAGCGACGCGATGGAGAGCGACGCGACGGAGAGCGTTGGAGAGCGATGGAGAGCGACGCGATGGAGAGCGATGGAGAGCGACGCGACGGAGAGCGTTGGAGAGCGATGGAGAGCGATGGAGAGCGTTGGAGAGCGATGGAGAGCGTTGGAGAGCGATGGAGAGCGACGCGATGGAGAGCGACGAGACGGAGAGCGTTGGAGAGCGATGGAGAGCGATGGAGAGCGATGGAGAGCGACGCGATGGAGAGCGATGGAGAGCGTTGGAGAGCGATGGAGAGCGACGCGATGGAGAGCGACGCGACGGAGAGCGTTGGAGAGCGATAGAGAGCGACGCGATGGAGAGCGACGCGACGGAGAGCGTTGGAGAGCGATGGAGAGCGATGGAGAGCGACGCGATGGAGAGCGATGGAGAGCGTTGGAGAGCGATGGAGAGCGACGCGATGGAGAGCGACGCGACGGAGAGCGTTGGAGAGTGATGGAGAGCGACGCGATGGAGAGCGATGGAGAGCGACGCGATGGAGAGCGACGCGACGGAGAGCGTTGGAGAGCGATGGAGAGCGTTGGAGAGCGACGCGATGGAGAGCGATGGAGAGCGACGCGACGGAGAGCGTTGGAGAGCGACGCGATGGAGAGCGATGGAGAGCGATGGAGAGCGTTGGAGAGCGACGCGATGGAGAGCGATGGAGAGCGACGCGATGGAGAGCGACGCGATGGAGAGCGACGCGACGGAGAGCGTTGGAGAGCGATGGAGAGCGACGCGATGGAGAGCGACGCGATGGAGAGCGATGGAGAGCGTTGGAGAGCGATGGAGACCGACGCGATGGAGAGCGATGGAGAGTGACGCGACGGAGAGCGATGGAGAGCGACGCGATGGAGAGCGACACGATGGAGAGCGATGGAGAGCGACGCGATGGAGAGCGATGGAGAGCGACGCGATGGAGAGCGATGGAGAGCGACGCGATGGAGAGCGATGGAGAGCGACGCGATGGAGAGCGATGGAGAGCGACGCGATGGAGAGCGATGGAGAGTGACGCGATGGAGAGCGACGCGATGGAGAGCGATGGAGAGCGACGCGATGGAGAGCGATGGAGAGCGACGCGATGGAGGAGCGATGGAGAGCGACGCGATGGAGAGCGATGGAGAGCGACGCGATGGAGAGCGATGGAGAGCGACGCGACGGAGAGCGATGGAGAGCGACGCGATGGAGAGCGTTGGAGAGCGATGCGATGGAGAGCGATGGAGAGCGACGCGACGGAGATCGATGAAGAGCGATGGAGAGCGATGGAGAGCGACGCGACGGAGAGCGATGGAGAGCGTTGGAGAGCGTTGGAGAGCGACGCGATGGAGAGCGACGCGATGGAGAGCGACGCGACGGAGAGCGTTGGAGAGCGATGGAGAGCGACGCGATGGAGAGCGATGGAGAGCGACGCGATGGAGAGCGACGCGACGGAGAGCGACGCGACGGAGAGCGTTGGAGAGCGATGGAGAGCGACGCGATGGAGAGCGATGGAGAGCGACGCGATGGAGAGCGACGCGACGGAGAGCGTTGGAGAGCGATGGAGAGCGATAGAGAGCGACGCGATGGAGAGCGATGGAGAACGACGCGATGGAGAGCGATGGAGAGCGTTGGAGAGCAACGCGATGGAGAGCGTTGGAGAGCGATGGAGAGCGACGCGATGGAGAGCGATGGAGAGCGTTGGAGAGCAACGCGATGGAGAGCGATGGAGAGCGACGCGATGGAGAGCGACGCGACGGAGAGCGTTGGAGAGCGACGCGATGGAGAGCGATGGAGAGCGATGGAGAGCGTTGGAGAGCAACGCGATGGAGAGCGATGGAGAGCGACGCGATGGAGAGCGACGCGATGGAGAGCGACGCGACGGAGAGCGTTGGAGAGCGATGGAGAGCGACGCGACGGAGAGCGATGGAGAGCGTTGCGATGGAGAGCGTTGGAGAGCGATGGAGAGCGTTGGAGAGCGACGCGATGGAGAGCGATGGAGAGCGACGCGACGGAGAGCGTTGGAGAGCGACGCGATGGAGAGCGATGGAGAGCGTTGGAGAGCGACGCGATGGAGAGCGATGGAGAGCGACGCGATGGAGAGCGACGCGACGGAGAGCGTTGGAGAGCGACGCGATGGAGAGCGACGCGATGGAGAGCGATGGAGAGCGTTGGAGAGCGATGGAGAGCGACGCGATGGAGAGCGATGGAGAGTGACGCGACGGAGAGCGATGGAGAGCGACGCGATGGAGAGCGACACGATGGAGAGCGATGGAGAGCGACGCGATGGAGAGCGATGGAGAGCGACGCGATGGAGAGCGATGGAGAGCGACGCGATGGAGAGCGACGCGATGGAGAGCGACGCGATGGAGAGCGATGGAGAGTGACGCGATGGAGAGCGACGCGATGGAGAGCGATGGAGAGCGACGCGATGGAGAGCGATGGAGAGCGACGCGATGGAGAGCGATGGAGAGCGACGCGATGGAGAGCGATGGAGAGCGACGCGATGGAGAGCGATGGAGAGCGACGCGACGGAGAGCGATGGAGAGCGATGGAGAGCGACGCGATGGAGAGCGTTGGAGAGCGATGCGATGGAGAGCGATGGAGAGCGACGCGACGGAGATCGATGGAGAGCGATGGAGAGCGTTGGAGAGCGACGCGATGGAGAGCGTTGGAGAGCGACGCGATGGAGAGCGACGCGACGGAGAGCGTTGGAGAGCGATGGAGAGCGTTGGAGAGCGACGCGACGGAGAGCGTTGGAGAGCGATGGAGAGCGATGGAGAGCGACGCGATGGAGATCGATGGAGAGCGATGGAGATCGATGGGAGAGCGATGGAGAGCGTTGGAGAGCGATGGAGAGCGTTGGAGAGCGATGGAGAGCGTTGGAGAGCGACGCGACGGAGAGCGATGGAGAGCGATGGAGAGCGACGCGATGGAGAGCGATGGAGAGCGATGGAGAGCGTTGGAGAGCGACGCGACGGAGAGCGATGGAGAGCGACGCGATGGAGAGCGACGCGACGGAGAGCGTTGGAGAGCGACGCGATGGAGAGCGACGCGACGGAGAGCGTTGGAGAGCGATGGAGAGCGACGCGATGGAGAGCGATGGAGAGCGATGGAGAGCGTTGGAGAGCGACGCGACGGAGAGCGATGGAGAGCGACGCGATGGAGATCGATGGAGAGCGATGGAGATCGATGGAGAGCGATGGAGAGCGTTGGAGAGCGATGGAGAGCGTTGGAGAGCGATGGAGAGCGTTGGAGAGCGACGCGACGGAGAGCGATGGAGAGCGATGGAGAGCGACGCGATGGAGAGCGATGGAGAGCGATGGAGAGCGTTGGAGAGCGACGCGACGGAGAGCGATGGAGAGCGACGCGATGGAGAGCGACGCGACGGAGAGCGTTGGAGAGCGACGCGATGGAGAGCGACGCGACGGAGAGCGTTGGAGAGCGATGGAGAGCGACGCGATGGAGAGCGATGGAGAGCGTTGGAGAGCGACGCGACGGAGAGCGATGGAGAGCGATGGAGATCGATGGAGAGCGATGGAGAGCGTTGGAGAGCGATGGAGAGCGTTGGAGAGCGATGCGATGGAGAGCGACGGAGAGCGACGCGACGGAGATCGATGGAGAGCGACGCGACGGAGAGAGACGCGACGGAGATCGATGGAGAGCGACGCGACGGAGAGCGACGCAACGCGATGGAGAGCGACGGAGAACGACGCGACAGAGAGCAACGCGACGGAGAGCGACACGACGGAGAGCGATGGAGAGCGACGCGACTGGACGGGGAGCGACACACGACTTGAAGAGCTGCAGCCGCTTCAGACAGGAAGGACACACACACACACACACTCAGAGAGAGAGCGACTCGCTCGTCCAGCTGCTGGAGGTGAAGAGAGTTACTGGATTGTTTCCTCATCCTGAGTCTGTCAGGAAACCCGGAGGACACCAGTCATCCAGCTGGACCCGGATCTCGCTGCTCTCATTGGTCCCAGGCAGAAGCTCAATCTGCCCGTCTGTTCTTAAAGGGCCGGTAACCAGTGGCGGAGCCAGAGGGGTGCAGGGGTGGCATTTGCCACCCCAACAGAGCCCTTGCCACCCCTACTGCCACCCCACTGGAAATGGTCATTTTAAAATATAATACTTATGAGATCGGCAAAGATTTGCCAGGAAAACTGTAATTTCCAACTGTCCCTGAAGGCAGCCCGATGCAGTAGCAGCCTACATGCTGCTCACTGATGCTGTTCATTGGTTAAGCTGACATGTGGTTCCTGCTTGATCCAAAACACACCCGCGGCTTTAGAGTACACCTGAGGAGTTTTGCAGGTATTTACAACATTTTACCGCTCAGCGGTAACCGCTGTGTTACCTTCCTAATGAGAGGCGGCACTTGTCATACATTTCTAAAAAGAAAAAAAAAATGGTTGTGCACCGCTCCGTGCCTCGTTTATTATATTAGCCATGCTATTATACTAGCATGGCTAATATAATAGCATGGCTATTATATTAGCCATGCTAATATAATAGCCTGGCTATTATATTAGCCGTGCTATTATATTAGCCATGCTAGTGCTGATAGATGGTGTTTTAGACAGATTCTTTTAACATATGTTTTAGTGCACATGCTGCCCTGTAATGTTTTATTCATTTGGCCAGGATATAAGAACATGTGAACAACCATTGTTAAGTTTTATAATGACTGAAATGTAAGTAGGCTATGTCATATGAAAGCTTTGAATTATAACCTAACTAGTTATATTAAGTAATTTCATTAATCTATTTTTAATTTAGTATTATTTTAGCTAGCTACAGAAAACTAAAAACTATAGTTTAAATAATAGTTAAAATAGTGTTGTCTCTGCCAAACAGTCATGGAGTCTAAATACCAGGCTGTCTTATTTTGTGTAGAGCCCAAATGAAGAGAAAAGGGAATATCTCCCAGTTCTTCTTAAAGAGGCAAAAACCAGGGCCAGACCAGGACCAGACAGAACCCTGCAGCAGTGACCAACCTGGAGAAGCCAGCCAGGAGACACCAGGCCCAAGTGTATCACCAGCAGGTTAGAGGCTGTGACAGAGAGTTATTAAGTAGTAAAATCCAATAAGCCTAATTCTAAAGGTTAGCATGATGCTTTTTGCATTTTTTATTGTGTTTGTTTATGCATTTCACAATTAAGTTCCAGAGAGAGATGAGGGTGATATAGATTCAGAGTCAGACTCTGGGGAGGAAGACAGTGAAGCAGAAGGAAATGGCACTGAACTCCCCCCACCCAGCACAACCTATTGCACACCAAAAGGACCAGGCACACACTACCCATGTTATGCTACAGAAACTTAACTAATTACAACTTAACTTATTGAGATGTCTGCCCAAAAATACTCTTAAAATACTTAATATAATTACCTAATATTTATTCCAGACATCTCAAGAACTAAAGCGGAAGGTCCAGCTCAGCCATGTCTGTCAAAGTTCCCAAGAACTCAGCATGGAACAAGAACAAGGGTTTCAACAGCTCTTGGTACAAAGACAATCCATGGCTTGAGTACTCTGTATCTCAAAATGCCAGTTACTGTTTTGCATGCAGGCATTTCTCCCTCCCTAGTTATACAGAGTCATCCTTCACATCTGAAGCAGGGTTTTTCAACTGGAAAAAAGCCTTGTTTAAGGATGCTGGGTTTAAAGTTCATTCAAAATCAGAGCAGCACATAAATGCAATGTATGCCTGGACTGAGTACAAAAGGGTCAATGAGTGTAACAGATCTATTCTTGATGCCTTAAATGAGGGTAGGAAACAGAAAGTTGAAGAAAATAAAAAATACATTAAAACAGTTGCTGAGGTGTTACTATTAACAGCAACTCAAAATATTGCACAAAGGGGTCACAGGGAGTCTGATGACTCTGACAATAAAGGCAATTTTTTAGCCATTTTGAATGAAATTGCAAAGCATGACCCCTCTGTGCAGAGAAGGTTAGATGCACATGGCAATGCAAAGTATACTAGCCACCAAATCCAAAATGAGATTCTGCAGGGATTGGCTGAAATGGTTCAAAAAGAAATCATAGCTGAAGTTAAACAAAGCGAGGTGTTCAGTGTGTTGGCAGATGAGACTAGAGATTTACAAAAGAAAGAACAAATATCTTTAGTAGTTCGTTACTATTACAGTGGTGCCATACATGAAAGCTTCCTTCACTTTCAGTCGGCAGAAAGCTTGGATGCTGAGGGTCTGACCAAAATGATAGTGGGGTGTCTGGAGAAGCATGGTCTGGACTACAGAAACAGGGTTATGACGGTGCCTCTGTGGTGAGTGGGAAGCATTCAGGTGTTGCTGCACGCATTAAAAACGATGCCAAGTTTGCATTTTATGTACACTGTAACGCACACTGTTTGAATCTCGTTCTTGTTGATGTGGTAAAGTCAGTGCCTGAAGCTGAAGACTTTTTTTCTCTTCTTCAGAATATTTATAAATTTGTAACTGGTTCTGCTGTTCACACCAAGTGGCTTGCTGTCCAAAAAGAGCTGCATCCACAAGAGAAACCTAGGGAGCTCCAGAGACTAATAGATGCTAGGTGGGCATGTATCTACATGGCATGTCGCAATGTGAGAGACAGGCTTCCAGCGGTTTTGAGGCTTCTGCAAGATATTTCCCTTGAAAATAACAGTGGGGATAGAAAAGTGGAAGCAAAGGGTCTTTTGGCTCAGATTGATTTTCAGTTTATAGCACTTTTAGTTATTTTTTGTAAAGTGCTCGGGGATATCACAATCCTGTCTGACATGCTTCAATCTAGCAATCTTGATTTATCAAAAGCCGTAGATTTAGTCGGCTCCCTGACAGACACATTGAAAAGCTACAGAAGTGAAGCTTGCTTTGGTGAACTACTGAGGGACACTCAGGAACTAGTAGAACGCTGCAAAATAAGCACCCTGCCACTCAGCAAGAGACAGCCTAAGGCCAGTTCCAGGTTTTTGGACTCACTGGTAATGACTACTGTAGGACAGAGGCACAGTGACCAAAGTAATGAGGATTTTAACAGAGGTGTCTTTTATCAGATACTTGACTGTCTCACAGCTGAGCTTGAGAGGCGTTTTTCACAGAAGAATTGTGAGATAATGCTAGGGGTTCAGTCTCTAGTCCCAAAAAGCCCATTATTCTTGAAAGAGGAAACACTGTATGCTTTTGGACAGACATTTGAGTCAGATCTAGAAGATCTTAAACATGAGGTTCACCAAACCAGACGGCTTCTTCTGAGGAGAGAAAACGGTGGGTTAGAGAGACCCTCTACTTTACTTGACCTTGTTGTGTTCCTGGAACCTTATAAAGAGTTTTTTCATGAGCTGTTTAGACTTTGTAAGATTTCAGTTGTTATCCCAGTCAGTACTGCGTCCTGTGAGCGAAGTTTTTCTGCTCTAAAACTGATCAAAAACCACCTTAGAACAACTATGGCTGATGACAGGTTAAGTCATCTTGGCATTCTCAGTGTTGAGTCAAGGAGGGCACATACCCTCAACATGGATGACTTTGTAAAACATTTTGCTTCTTCCCACCAAAATCGGAGAATTATGCTCTCTTGAGTGTATCCTGGCTTTGAGTTTGCAGTATGTTGTTCCCATTCAAAGCTTATTTGACCGTAGCAGTGTTTCTCAAACCTTTATAAATACCACCAGGGTAATGCTGGTCAGCTCTGGTGGTATTGTCTTGCAGTTTACTATTTGGAGCCAGTTTTATTGATTTGTTTTTGGTCATATTCTGGGCTCTGAGTTTACATTTACATGTTCACTGTTCCATAGTGCCGTTTAACGCCTTGTTTGGTCATGGCAAATCTTTGTTAAATAAACCATTTTAATTTGAGTGTGTGTGAGAAAATATTTGTTTCCTTTCGTTCATCATTTGTATATGGACCCCTCTGATAAAGCCTTGCTCACCCTTTGGCCACCCCTTGAAAAAAAGTCTAGCTCCGCCACTGCCAGTAACGTGTAAATCAGGGTGTCAAACTCCAGAACTGGAGGTTCGCTGCCCTGCAACGTTTAGATGAGCCTCTGCTGCAGCATCTGAATAGAATAATGAGGTCATTAAGGCTCTGGAGAACGGATCTAGACAAGGAGGAGGAAATTAAACCGTTTCATTCCAGGGTTTTGTAGCTGCGGCTCATCTAAAACCTGCAGGACAGCGACTGGAGTTTGATACTTGTGGTGTAAATCATCCTGGTTTTCCCTGCTGTGTTGCTCTGATTCTTTCATGTTGGAGAATTTCTTTACTCTCCATGGCAACCATTCAGCTGTTAAAACATCTGGGTGGACCCTAGCCCCGCCTTCGAGGCGCAGCTCCTCCCCCACTTGGCTCCTTCAGACTAGCCAGCAGCAATTAGCAAACAGCTGAGCTCATCATAGGAGCTGCTGCTCAGAGCAACGCTGGTAAAGACGTTAAAGGGTTAATAGAGGAGCCATGTTGGGATGACTTCCTGGAGGCGGAGCTTCAGAAAAAGCAGTTCTTAAAGAGACACAGACCCAATTTCAAGGCGTTACATCAGGAAGTCAAATTTATTTAAAGTCATATTTGATATATAAAAGATTTCAGAACAACTGAAGGTAAAATAGCTGCTGATTATAAATGGAAAACAGATGATACCGGCCCTTTAAAGGTTCTGCAGGTGGTCAGGTTTGGAACCTGAACGGCTCAGAACCAAACAGAACCAGAACCAGAGATGTTGTCCGATTGGCTGGCAGACCCTGGCCTACCTGCTACACTCACAGTGACACACTGATGGGTCCCCAATAACACCATGAAGATCCACGGCTGTTACCAGGACAACCAGGAGGCGGGACCAGCAGAGAGATCTGCTGCTCATTGGCTGCAGAACCAGAACCAGCGTTTCAGGTAACTGGTTTGACTGTAATGTCCCGATCCAGTTTCGACCAGCTGATGCAGACTGACCCCTGACCTCCAGCCCAGCATGCACTGCAGTGCTGACCTCATCAGCGTGGCTCCAATCAACACAGGTTGATGGTTAAACTCTGGCCCAAACCCAGAAGCTCTGCAACAAACCGGGCTTTATGGAGAACTGGGTCATTGAACTGAGAGCCTCCAGATCCACATAAATCCCCAGTGGGCCTTCCAGCAGCTGCAGAACATTTCCAGAACCAGAGACTAAAGTCTCGGATCAGAGAAACTCATCCAGGCTTTAGTTTCTCTTTAGTGGCTTTGATTCCTGCAGCAGCGTCTTCACAGGTCTGATTGACAACCCAACGGTCCAGAACGCTGCTGCTGGACCAGAACCTGCTGCTGGAGTTCTGACTAGAACCAGGAGGATAGAGACACCACCCAGTTCTACACCACCCAGTTCTACTGGTAGTTTATAAATCACTGAACGGATTAAAGATCTGCTGCTGGATCAACCTGCTGGTTCCGGTTCTGGTTCTGGTCTGCATCAGAACCAGAACCAAACATGGAGAAGCAGCATTCAGCTTCTACTCACTATAGATCTGGAACAAACTTCCAGAAAACTGCAAACCAGCTGAAACCCTGAGTTCCTTTAAATCCAGACTGAAAGCTGGTTGGAGCTGATCTGATCAATAACTGGAACATCGATCAATCATCTGATGATTATTGGTGCTGATTGGTTCTGATCAACTGGACCTGATCAGAACCATCAATCATCAAATCTGAACATGTTCCTGATCTGGATTTGGACCTCCCGACCCGACTCGTCCCGGTCCCATGAGAACGTGGGTCCGCTTCAAACCCCTCATCGGCCTCAGGCCCGGCCCGGCCCAAAAGAACCTGCGGCTGCTCACGTGCTCAGTGCTTCACCGACAGGACCAGGTTCTGGTTCTGGAGGTTCTGGTCCAAAGCATGCAGCTGCAACAGCACCATTCATGGACCAGAACCGAAAAATCAGAACTGAAACCTGAACAGATTCAGTTTGTTACCAAAAGAATCTGAATCTGTTCGTTTTCCTAAAGAATGGATCTATGTTGGTCCTGATGAACCGAACCGCTGATCAGAACCGATCGGTTAGTTATTGAGCAGCTGGAGCTCCTCCTCCTCTGATGAAGATCATGGATTATCGATTATTGATGGATCGATTCTGAGCTTCAGAACCAGTTGCGATCGGTCTGGATGTGACGTGATCAGCTCATCTTGATCAAAGATTGGTCAGCTGGTTCTGGACGATCAGTGACTTCCGGTTGATTCAAACTGATTCGGTTCTTGAGAACTAATCGGATCATTGATCCGGACTGAATCGATCAGGTTTATCTGACTGAACAGGATCAAAGAGCAGATATCCTCGATCCGGTCCGGTCCGGCTGCGGCGCTGAGGACCAGAACCAGAACCTGGAGCAGAAAACGGCTCGGTTCGGTGTCGGTTTTGATCCAGCAGAGCCAGAGTTCCGACCCGTCCCGGGGTTCGGCCCGGTTCGGCCCGCTGAGCTGAAGCTGCTCCCCCCTTTGTTCTCCTTAATGGAGCCGCGGACCCCTCCCCCACAAAAACACGCTCAGCCTGAAACCCCGAACCCGGTACCGAACCCCGGCCGGTTCTGAGTCCACAGAGGGAGGGGGCAGCATCCCCCCTCCACCCCCCACTGAGGAAAACAGGAGGAAATTTCCACGCAGCAGAAACGGAGCGAGGCGTTTTCCCCCAAAACATCCCCCCCCCTCCTGCCCTCAGCACACCGGTCCCAGTACCAGTCCCGGTCCACTCCCCCCGAAACCGACCATCTCCCCCATGCGCGGACTTACCTGGACGTGCACGCGCAGAAACGTCCAATCAGGTATTTAAATCCAAAGAGGCGCGCGCCTCCGCCGCCGCTTTCTTTTTCTGCCTCAGCCGCGCGGTTCCGGTCTGGGCGGACTGAGGTTCGGGTGGTCCGGACCGGCAGAACCTGGTACCAGAGCGGTAATAATCCAGCCTCGGGGTTCGGTGCTGCGGCTCTCTCAGCCTGGCTCGGCTCGGCTCAGACACGGACAGCCCCCAGTTGGACCGAACCACTCTGGACAGAACCG
The DNA here is from genome assembly GCF_003331165.1 of Xiphophorus hellerii. NCBI lineage: Eukaryota > Metazoa > Chordata > Actinopteri > Cyprinodontiformes > Poeciliidae > Xiphophorus > Xiphophorus hellerii. The sequence goes on along the minus strand of NC_045672.1, from coordinate 33,241,355 downwards.
CGGGGTGGCGCGTGCACAAGCCGCGGCCTTAACCATTCCCCCACCCCATGCTAATTAGCCTGGAGGGCGGGCTTGAAACAGCGGGGGCACGTACAGACGGCTGGTTAAACTGTGACACGAAACGAGGTGCGTGCACGTGTCATAAAAGACCAACGCACGCGCATACACACCCCTAGCACGCGCTGCGTGGTTCAGTCCAACTTAATCTGAGGCTGAGGAGACAGAGAGAAAAACAGATGGATGGATGGATGGTTGGACGGATGGATGGATGGATGGATGGATGGATGGATGGATGAATGGATGGATGGTTGGCTGGTTGCATGGATGGTTGGCTGGTTGGATGGATGGTTGGATGGTGGGTCAGTTGGATGGATGGATGTGTGGATGGATGGATGGATGGATGTATGGATAGTTGGATGGGTGGATGGATGGATGGATGGATGGATGAAGGATGGTCGGATGGTTGGATGGATGGATGGTTGGATGGATGGATGGATGGATGGATGGTTGGATGGATGGATGGTTGGATGGATGGATGAAGGATGGTCGGATGGATGGATGGATGGCTGGTTGGGTGGATGGTTGGATGGATGGATGGATGGTTGGATGTATGGATGGCTGGATGAAGGATGGTCGGATGGTTGGATGGATGGATGAAGGATGGTCGGATGGTTGGATGGATGGATGGTTGGATGGATGGATGAAGGATGGATGGTTGGTCGGGTGGATGGATGGTTAGTTGGATGGTTGGTTGGATGGATGGATGGTTGGTTGGGTGGATGGGTGGTTAGGTGGATGGATGGTCGGATGGTTGGATGGATGGATGGATGGTTGGATGGATGGATGAAGGATGGTCGGATGGATGGATGGATGGATGGATGGTTGGTTGGGTGGATGGTTGGATGGATGGATGGATGGTTGGATGGATGGATGAAGGATGGTCGGATGGATGGATGGATGGATGGATGGTTGGTTGGGTGGATGGTTGGATGGATGGATGGTTGGTTGGACGGATGGATGGTTGGTTGGATGTATGGATGGCTGGATGAAGGATGGTCAGATGGTTGGATGGATGGATGAAGGATGGTCGGATGGTTGGATGGATGGATGAATGATGGATGGATGGATGGTTGGTTGGATGTATGGATGGATGGATGAAGGATGGTCAGATGGTTGGATGGTTGGATGGATGGATGGTTGGTTGGGTGGATGGATGGATGGTTGGATGGATGGATGAAGGATGGTTGGATGGATGGTTGGTTGGATGGATGGATGGATGGATGGATGAAGGATGGATGGTTGGTCGGGTGGATGGATGGTTAGTTGGATGGTTGGTTGGATGGATGGATGGTTGGTTGGGTGGATGGATGGTCGGATGGTTGGATGGATGTATGGTTGGTTGGATGGATGGTTGGATGAATGGATGATGGATGGATGGATGGATGGATGGTTGGATGGATGGATGGATGGATGGTTGGATGGATGGATGAAGGATGGTCGGATAGATGGATGGCTGGATGAAGGATGGTCGGATGGTTGGATGGATGGATGAAGGATGGTCGGATGGTTGGATGGATGGATGGTTGGATGAATGGATGATGGATGGATGGATGGATGGTTGGATGGATGGATGGATGGATGGTTGGATGGATGGATGAAGGATGGTCGGATAGATGGATGGCTGGATGAA